>NC_059215.1:49115488-49387988 GCF_020615455.1 Coregonus clupeaformis | reverse complement strand
ATTTGAAGGGGTGTTCCTGGAATGCTTGTAGTGAGTGCTTGTAGTGTGTACGATTATGATGAAAATTATGTGCAACTTCTGGCGCGCGTTTACTGTGAACACTGAGGCTGTATTCGCTTTAAGTTACAGTAGGCAAGTAGGCTACTGTGGCTAATTGGTCATCATGTAGCTGATTGATCATAATATAGGCTTATCAGTGGCCTACCATAAAAACAATGGAGAAAATGCATCCCAGAACATTTTAACATGGAAATAGCTGTACTATCATTCAGCCTACAGTAGCAGCCAATGTGTGTGTCACGCCCTGGCCTTGAGAGCCCGGTTTTCTTTGGTTGGTTTGGTCTGGGTGTGAATTTCTATGTATAGATTCTATGTTTTCTATATCTATGTTTGGCCGGGTGTGGTTCCCAATCAGAGGCAGCTGTCGATCGTTGTCTCTGATTGGGGATCATACTTAGGTAGCCATTTTGCCTACCTATGTTGTGGGATCTTGACTCTAGTTTGGCTTGTTTGTGTGTAGCCATTGTGAGCTTCACGTTACGTTGCTTTTGTTGTTTTGTCATGTGTTTACTTTGTTAATAAACATGTATGCATTCCACGCTGCACCTTGGTCCAATCCTGTACTCAACGAATGTGACAAAAGATCCCACCACCAACGGACCAAGCAGCGTGGCCAGGAAAAGCAAGAAACCTGGACAGGGGAGGAGATACTGGAAAGAAAAGGATCATGGACGTGGGAAGAGATCCAGGATGGTATGGATCGCCTTCCTTGGGAGCAAACAGAGGCAGCGAGGGAGAAAAGACGGCGACTCCAAAATGCGAAACGACGAAGGAGACCCGAGGGGCAACCCCAAGAAAATGTTTTGGGGGGCACACGGGGTGGTCGACGAAGCAGCAGGAGGCCATGAAAGGGCTGACTGTAGAGGAGGAGGCCGCTATTTTAGAGGTCCTCCAAGACCTGCGGATCAGCAGTTTGAGAGAGGAGGCCACCACATTACGGGGGCTGATAGGGAGAATAGAGCAGGAGAGCTCCCTTCAAAAGGAGGCGCTGCAGGAGGCCCTTAGGGAGAAGGAATTAGTGGATGCACGGAGAGAGGAGCTGGCCAGGCAACAGAAGGAGCGTGTGGTCATTGAGGAACCAGGTTATGCAGAGATACGCACTGTGTCGCCAGTGCGCCTTCACAGCCCAGTGCGTCCTGTGCCAGCGCCCTGCACGTGCCGTGCGAAAATGGGCATCCAGCAAGGACGGGTTGTGCCAGCTTTACACTCCAGACCTCCAGTACGCCTCTACAGTCCCGTACCTGCTCCCCGCACCAAACCAGTGGTGCGTGTCTCCAGCCTGGTACGGCCCGTACCTGCTCCTCGCACCAAACCAGTGGTGCGTGTCGCCAGTCCGGTACGCCCCGTGCCTGCTCCTCGCACCAAACCAGTGGTGCGTGTCTCCAGTCCGGCACGGCCCGTGCCTGCTCCTCGCACCAGACCAGTGGTGCGTGTTCCCAGACCGGTGCGGGCCATGCCTGTTCCTCGCACCAGACCAGTGGTGCGTGTCCCCAGCCCGGTACGGCTGGTGCCAGAGCAGTCCGCTCCACAGGTGCCCAGTCCAGCTTCGGTCAGCTGCTCCACTCCAGTGCCAGAGCAGTCCGCTACACCAGTGCCCAGTCCAGCTCTGGTCACCTGCTCCAGTCCAGAGCCAGAGCAGTCCGCTCCACCGGGGTCCAGTTCAGCTCCGGTCAGCGGCTCCACTCCAGTGCCAGAGCAGTCCGCTCTACCGGTGCCTAGTCCAGCCCCGGTCGGCTGCTCCAATCCAGAGCCAGTGCAGTCCAATCCACCGGGGTCCAGTTCAGCTCCGGTCAGCGGCTCCACTCCAGAACCAGACGTCAATCCCTCTCCAGGGTCGGGGCCTCCCACACCAGGGTCCAGACAGGGCTTGGTGCATCGTGGGAGGACTGAGAGGGGAAGCATCTTGCCGAGGTCCAGACCGGACCAGGGATGCAACGGGGAGGCAGTAAGCCGCCACCGAGGCTGAATGCCCACCCGGACCCTCCCCTAATGAGTCAGGTTGGTGCGGCCGAAGTATGCACCTTTGGGGGGGTACTGTCACGCCCTGGCCTTGAGAGCCCGGATTTCTTTGGTTGGTTTGGTCTGGGTGTGAATTTCTATGTATAGATTCTATGTTTTCTAGATCTATGTTGGCCGGGTGTGGTTCCCAATCAGAGGCAGCTTCGATCGTTGTCTCTGATTGGGGATCATACTTAGGTAGCCATTTTGCCTACCTATGTTGTGGGATCTTGACTCTTGTTTTGCTTGTTTGTGTGTAGCCATTGTGAGCTTCACGTTACGTTGCTTTTGTTGTTTTTGTCGTGTGTTAACTGAGTTAATAAACATGTATGCATTCCATGCTGCACCTTGGTCCAATCCTGTACTCAAGGTACGTGACAGTGTGGTGTTCAATGTAGGCCTACATTCCATGACACTTTTGAAAAAAACATGCAGTTTTTATTTATTTATATATTTATTTATTTATTTTTGGGGGGGGGGGGTGGATCAGCTTAATATTGCAGATAGATTGTATCTTCTATCAATGTAATTGTCTGCATCACTTCCAATCCCCCATGTTTTTTATATATATACTCCCCTTTATTACTTTTCAACCCCGCCATCCTTTCCCTACTTGGAGTAAATTAGTGAACAACAATGCCCAGGCCTCTACTTCCGGTCTATACTTACTATCTACACCTTATGGACAGAGTTATTTCTACAATAATTCTATTATATATATATATATATATATATATATATATATATATATTTATTTTTTTGCTCCTGAACTACTTCTACTCTCAACCTCTCCGATCATTTTCATGATGTCCATCCGGTTTGCTTCTATATGCCATATCTTTCTAACTGTGCTCTTTCCCAAAAGCTCCCAACATACAACCTATATACTTATTATGGACACAGTATGCTTACATTATTAGCTATCTTTGTTATTATTTGTTGTTATTTGTTATTAGTCCCATCCTTCAACTCTATTCAATACCTCCCATCTATCTCTTAACACCATCCATATAGGACATGCAGGGCTTGACATTAACCTGTTTATCCACTTGTCCTTCAGACAAGGAGGTGACTGAAAATGTTGTGTTGTTTGATGCAAGAAACCACTTTACAAAATAAAATTATTTATTATTCCCATACCATCATGACAGAGAATCAGACAAATTATGCTACCCTCTGCCTAGTGGCTACTTAGCTTATTCAAGCCTGTCTCAAAATACAACACTGCCCCTTTAAGACAGAAAAAATCTCTTTACCTGATGGCTAGAAATGCACACGTTTTGTGCTCTTGTAGGAAGCAATCACTCCCCCATTACTGACTAGAAATTAGCTATATCTGGGCTAATAACTCACTTACTAGCAAAGAATATGAACAAAATGTGCACACATGGCTACATGCAGCTCTTGCTTTGATCTCAAAACAAGCACATCTACTTGCAAACACTCATGCTGTAAACACAGTCCAGTTCAAAGTGAATGGCACAGATCCATATATGGCAATGGTCTATCTGCATATATGGATACTGCAGCTCTGATTGGTTATGGCGCACCGGTCTGTGTAGAGTAGGGGCCTGAGTCGTGCCTGTCAATGCAATAGAATCCTACTCCAATGCGACCCCACGGGGCCAAAGCTATTGCTCACCAACGACTATGAATTTAAATACCGTGGTGAAGGGTTATGTTCTTTCTGTCACAAGAGCTGTTCCACTTTCCCCTGGAATACATGGAAGGAATACATGGAAATATCTGTTTGTTTTAATAGAGCTGCCTGTCATAACTTTTCTGTTCTTGTAGGGGAGAGGATATTGGTTAGACACAGTATCATTTCCTCTGGTATATAAAGCCTATCTAACCAGATACAGTCCCACTGCCTCAGGGATAGTTTATCTGACCAATCAAAAGTCTGGATTGAATATTGACGTGTCATTCAAGGCTCTGATAGCTAGCAACGATCCCTTCATTTCCTTCATAAAACAGACAGACTATGACAGGTATGTGAAGTAAGTCATGTCTTCAGTGAGAATGTTCCATGGAATTCCTCCCTCTATTCTCCATAGAACCAGACACAAGATGTATTGGATTAGGAGCTCTGTTTACGCCATGTTGAGCACCTCTATTCCCTGGCTCCTGCTCTGGGACTCAATAACGCTGCAAAAAGGGGTGTGTCCCCAAAATGGCACCCTATTTCCTATATAGTGCACTACTTTTGACCAGAGCCCTACGGGTTTCCAACAATGACTTGATGACTCGGGAAAACACTAAATATTAGATTATATATTCACTTTAAATTAAGCTTAAAACAGCCAGGTCACAGTTTGACGTAGCTGAAACACATAATCTCCTCGTGTAATAACATTACACTATAGGAGTACACTGTCTAATCACTATTTTTATATTAAAAACAGTAGTCAATCTCCATTACTGTATCCCATGTTGTTTTTTAGGCAACGCCCAGTGCAGGATTACAGCATGGTGAGTCTGTAGGAAAAGAGTACACACACACAGTCTTACACACACACACACACACATACACACACATACACACACACACACACACACACACACACGGCTCTATTTTAACAAACCTAACGCAATGGTAAATCTAAGCGCAGGCGGTAGCACTATAGGTTCATGGGTCTGTCAGAAATATTTTTGCTATTTTCACTATCACAATTATCGGTGCACTTGCTGGCGTTGGTGCGAGGATGAAACCTAGAGAGGAATCAGACTCTGAGGGGCGGCCAGAGATTATAAGAGTACATGGGCCATTAAGGCCAGATCGTTCTTCAAGATGTTCATAGACGACCAGCAGGGGTCAAATAATAATCACAGTGGTTGTAGAGCGTTCAACAGGTCAGCACCTCAGGAGTAAATGTCAGTTGGCTTTTCACAGCCGAGCATTCAGAGGTCGAGACAGCAGGTGCCGTAGAGAGGGAGAGAGAGAGGGAGAGAGAGAGAGATGTGGTTGCTTCAAGTTGTGTATTTATGGTATTTTATGTATTGCCTTGGAATCAGCTCCAATTCCAATGTTAGTCTGTTATAGTTTGTTAAATGGCTTACAGAAACTAAATAACAACATGTAGACCTATCTTTGCTAAATACGTTATCTTGAACCCATTTGCAGTCCACGTTGTTCAAAGTAATTGCATGGCTTCAATAGCATTCACACTGATGTAGGGGCTGGACCTAGTGTACATGTTATTATGGCTGAGCATGGACATGACCAACATTGTCAATAAAGCATAAAAAGATAAACAAATATTTCTAAACAAAACAACTTGTTTTAAATAGGCTATGTCACACTTAAAGGCCCCATCATTTCTCCCCATGGGCATATAATATTAAAACAACGCAGACTATGAAGGGTTTTACGCACATCCAAACTTTTCACAGTAGCTGGACTAAGGTCCAATATAAATAGGAAGGAAGAATATCCACTCACCGTTATATTGTTCCAAAATAGGCCTGTGTTTTATGAACATAATCGGAACCATGTTACAGATCAGATCGCATTCACACATCTCCAGAAGTGGCATTGTAAGAGTGTCACCGACGTTGTCATCATAATACCAGGAAGGTGAATCATTCTAAGTTTGCTTGTAATAAAATGCAACGAAAAAGAAGCAATCCGTTTTTTTTTTTAAACAACAACAAAATAAATAAATGTAAAGACATCATAAAATCTCCAGGATAAAAAACACTCCCATTGCTGTTGAATCAGCCTTCATTATAGTAGGCCTAAGGGAGGGCTTGGGTTGCTGTTGAACCAATACTTACAGGTTACAGATCACTTCTAAATACGAGGTTCACCGGTAATCACCGACGGTTCTCATCTCTCGTTTCATGATGGGCATGGACACGTAGCCTACTTCATGGAGGGGGTTTTACTCACATCCAAAACAGGACCTGCTTGGCTGAAATAATGTGGGCCTGCCTTTAACGAATAGATAAAAAGGGAACGTCAGCTCACTGTTTACCAGAGGTGGGACAAAGTCATTGTTATGCAAGTCACAAGTAAGTCTCAAGTCTTTGCCCTCGAGTCCCGAGTCAAGTCGAGTCAAAGATGAGGCAAGTCCCAAGTCGAGTCAAAAGTCAAAGCCATCAAGTCTCAAGTCGAGTCCAAAGTCCTACATTTTAGTTTCGAGTCATTTCAAGTCCTCTTAGCAAGCCTTTGCAAGTCATTACAAGTCCTCGTAGCAAGTCTTCTCGAGTCATAAGGCGCAAGTCCAAGTCAAGTCACGAGTCATTGATGTTAAAGTCCAAGTCGAGTTGCAAGTCTTTGTACATTTTGTCGAGTCGAGTCTGAAGTCATCAAATTCATGACTCGAGTCTGACTCGAGTCCAAGTCACATGACTCGAGTCCACACCTCTGCTGTTTACTCCTCTGAAACTTGATATTTTAATAAAGCTTTGGTGATGAAGATTCATTTCCAAGCGGTCTCAGGAGCCAAGCCCTTTATCGACAGTCTTGGCTACTTCATGATTGCATTGGTCAGACAAAACAAATCTTAATTGAGAGGAGGGGAGGCTATGCTTGGTTTTTAATCAAATTAAACGAAATGGGGAAAAAAACATTCGTTTTTTATGTTTCTAGATATGAAGTACACAGGCACCAGAAGCACATTAGGCTACTCTTGTTCCATGCGCATATGAGCAGTGTGTGTCACGGCTGGATAGGCTGCGTTTCCACTGTCAAAATTAATACCATAACCAATGGTGTTACTGCTAAAACCAGCTTTTGGTTGGTCTTAAATATCCCTATCAGTGCTGCCTGAGGTTGTGTTGAAAATTAGCACTTTGGATCATGTTTTTAAGGATGCACCTCAAATATTCCCGAGCTGATACAAGACAGGTAAATTGCCGAACCTGGCGCTGGGGATGGAAAATGCCAGTGCGACAGTTTTTACACGACCTTAATTGCAAACGAACAAACTAACGTGCGTTTGCCACTAGCGACGCCTTAACGCCAGCCGAAAATAGAGCCCCCTGTCTCTCACACACACCGCTCTGAGCAGGTGCTGGAGATCAAATATAATAGGTTCAGATAAAAATGTCTGTCAGTGTCTGGCAGTCACACACCTCTCCCCCACTAACCAGGCAGGCAGTCACACACCTCTCCCCCACTAACCAGGCAGGCAGTCACACACCTCTCCCCCCACTAACCAGGCAGGCAGTCACACACCTCTCCCCCACTAACCAGGCAGGCAGTCACACACCTCTCCCCCACTAACCAGGCAGGCAGTCACACACCTCTCCCCCACTAACCAGGCAGGCAGTCACACACCTCTCCCCCCACTAACCAGGCAGGCAGTCACACACCTCTCCCCCACTAACCAGGCAGGCAGTCACACACCTCTCCCCCCACTAACCAGGCAGGCAGTCACACACCTCTCCCCCCACTAACCAGGCAGGCAGTCACACACCTCTCCCCCACTAACCAGGCAGGCAGTCACACACCTCTCCCCCGCTAACCAGGCAGGCAGTCACACACCTCTCCCCCACTAACCAGGCAGGCAGTCACACACCTCTCCCCCACTAACCAGGCAGGCAGTCACACACCTCTCCCCCACTAACCAGGCAGGCAGTCACACACCTCTCCCCCACTAACCAGGCAGGCAGTCACACACCTCTCCCCCACTAACCAGGCAGGCAGTCACACACCTCTCCCCCCACTAACCAGGCAGGCAGTCACACACCTCTCCCCCCACTAACCAGGCAGGCAGTCACACACCTCTCCCCCACTAACCAGGCAGGCAGTCACACACCTCTCCCCACTAACCAGGCAGGCAGTCACACACCTCTCCCCCCACTAACCAGGCAGGCAGTCACACACCTCTCCCCCCACTAACCAGGCAGGCAGTCACACACCTCTCCCCCCACTAACCAGGCAGGCAGTCACACACCTCTCCCCCCACTAACCAGGCAGGCAGTCACACACCTCTCCCCCCACTAACCAGGCAGGCAGTCACACACCTCTCCCCCCACTAACCAGGCAGGCAGTCACACACCTCTCCCCCACTAACCAGGCAGGCAGTCACACACCTCTCCCCACTAACCAGGCAGGCAGTCACACACCTCTCCCCCCACTAACCAGGCAGGCAGTCACACACCTCTCCCCCCACTAACCAGGCAGGCAGTCACACACCTCTCCCCCACTAACCAGGCAGGCAGTCACACACCTCTCCCCCACTAACCAGGCAGGCAGTCACACACCTCTCCCCCGCTAACCAGGCAGGCAGTCACACACCTCTCCCCCACTAACCAGGCAGGCAGTCACACACCTCTCCCCCACTAACCTCACCAATCAGCCAGGCAGGCAGAGCCATCCTCCCCTACTCTGCTTACCCCACTAACCAGGCAGGCAGAGCCATCCTCCCCCACTCTGCTTACCCCACTAACCAGGCATAGCCATCCTCCTCCACTCTGCTTACCCCACTAACCAGGCATAGCCATCCTCCCCCACTCTGCTTACCCCACTAACCAGGCAGGCATAGCCATCCTCCCCCACTCTGCTTACCCCACTAACCAGGCAGGCATAGCCATCCTCCCCTACTTTGCTTACCCCACTAACCAGGCAGGCATAGCCATCCTCCCCCACTCTGCTTACCCCACTAACCAGGCAGGCATAGCCATCCTCCCCCACTCTGCTTACCCCACTAACCAGGCAGGCAGAGCCATCCTCCCCCACTCTGCTTACCCCACTAACCAGGCAGGCATAGCCATCCTCCCCCACTCTGCTTACCCCACTAACCAGGCATAGCCATCCTCCCCCACCTTGCTTACCCCACTAACCAGGCATAGCCATCCTCCCCTACTCTGCTTACCCCACTAACCAGGCAGAGCCATCCTCCCCTACTCTGCTTACCCCACTAACCAGGCAGGCATAGCCATCCTCCCCCACTCTGCTTACCCCACTAACCAGGCAGAGCCATCCTCCCCCACCTTGCTTACCCCACTAACCAGGCATAGCCATCCTCCCCTACTCTGCTTACCCCACTAACCAGGCAGGCAGAGCCATCCTCCCCTACTCTGCTTACCCCACTAACCAGGCATAGCCATCCTCCCCCACTCTGCTTTCCCCACTAACCAGGCAGGCAGAGCCATCCTCCCCCCTCAACATCATGGTAGCCAAAGACTTCCTCCCCCCTCATCCCACAACAAGTCAGGCAGGCAGGAACAGATTATTATTTATTTATTAAGTGAAACCATGCACACATTTAGTTGTACATTCGTACTGTATCTTAAGTTGTTTGTTATAGACCAAAAAGCAATTCGAAATAAATAGAAAGGTTCAGGCGAAACATTTGTTAAAGATGGAATAGATTATCCTTTATTTCACTGCAAACACTGTGTGGGATCTTCCTCTTCTATTGAGGCACAGATGATAGCCAGGGGCGGACTGACAATCTGGCGTTTCAGGCAGATGCCAGATGGGCTGGTCCATTTTTGGCCCTGTCTAACTTGTTTTTCTTGCGCAAAATGATAATTATCTGGCTAATAAAGGGGGCCTCAAGGAAAGGTGTGGAGGCCTCGAGAAAAACAATGGCCCGGTGTGGGGGCCTCAAGGAAAAATGTTTGTTAGAAATGCCAGGGCCGATTTCTGGTCCCAGTCCGGCCCTGATGATAGCCATCCTTTGGACCTCTCCCTGGACCTCATGCTGAGTTCTGTCCTGGCCTGGCTCCCACACCATCACATGCTGTTGTAGTCTGTCCTGGCTTGGCTCCCACACCATCACATGCTGTTGTAGTCTGTCCTGGCTTGGCTCCCACACCATCACATGCTGTTGTAGTCTGTCCTGGCTTGGCTCCCACACCATCACATGCTGTTGTAGTCTGTCCTGGCTTGGCTCCCACACCATCACATGCTGTTGTAGTCTGTCCTGGCTTGGCTCCCACACCATCACATGCTGTTGTAGTCTGTCCTGGCTTGGCTCCCACACCATCACATGCTGTTGTAGTCTGTCCTGGCTTGGCTCCCACACCATCACATGCTGTTGTAGTCTGTCCTGGCTTGGCTCCCACACCATCACACATGCTGTTGTAGTCTGTCTTGGCCCCCACACCATCACACATGCTGTTGTAGTCTGTCTTGGCCCCCACACCATCACACATGCTGTTGTAGTCTGTCTTGGCCCCCACACCATCACACATGCTGTTGTAGTCTGTCCTGGCTTGGCTCCCACACCATCACATGCTGTTGTAGTCTGTCTTGGCCCCCACACCATCACACATGCTGTTGTAGTCTGTCTTGGCCCCCACACCATCACACATGCTGTTGTAGTCTGTCTTGGCCCCCACACCATCACACATGCTGTTGTAGTCTGTCTTGGCCCCCACACAATCACACATGCTGTTGTAGTCTGTCTTGGCCCCCACACCATCACAGCATGTCAGCAAGACAAAGCAGCTGATCGTGGACTACAGGAAACGGAGGGCCGAGCACGCCCCCATCCATCGCCGGGGCTGTAGTGGAACGGGTCAAGAGCTTGTCCACATCGCTAAAGGAATTAACATGGACCACAAACCTACAGAGTTGTGAAGAGGGAACGACAGAGCCTCTTCCCCCTCAAAAAGCTGAGATTTGAGATGGGCCTTTAGATCTTCAAAAAGTTCTACAGTTGCACCATTGAGAGCATCTTGACTGGCTGCATCACCGCTTGGTACGGCAACTGCAAGGCACCCGACTACAAGGCGCTACAGAGGGTGGGGAGTAGGGCCCAGTACCATCCAGGACCTCTATACCAGGCGGTGTCAGAGGAAGGCCCCAAAATATAGTCAAAGACTCCAGCCACCCAAGCCTTAGACTGTTCTTTCTGCTACCGCACGGAAAGCGGTACCAGTGCACCAAGTCAGGAACCAACAGGACCCTGAACAACTTCTACCCTCAAGCCATTAGACTGCTAAACAAGACTGCTAAATAGCTAATCAAATGGCTACCCGCTGCCGCTACCATCTATTATCTATCCTGTTGCCTAGTCAGTTTACCCCTACCAATGTGTACATAGCTACCTCAGTTACCTCGTACTCCTGCACATGGACTCAGTACTGGTACTCCCTGTATATAACCATGTTATTACCTGGTACTTCGTGTATATATCCATGCTATTACCTGGTACTCCCTGTATATAGCCATGTTATTACCTGGTACTCCCTGTATATAGCCATGTTATTACCTGGTACTCCCTGTATATAGCCATGTTATTACCTGGTACTTCCTGTATATAGCCATGTTATTACCTAGTACTCCCTGTAGCCATGTTATTACCTGGTACTCCCTGTATATAGCCATGTTATTACCTGGTACTCCCTGTATATAGCCATGTTATTACCTGGTACTCCCTGTATATAACCATGTTATTACCTGGTTCTCCCTGTATATAGCCATGTTATTACCTGGTACTCCCTGTAGCCATGTTATTACCTGGTACTCCCTGTATATAGCCATGTTATTACCTGGTACTCCCTGTATATAGCCATGTTATTACCTGGTACTCCCTGTAGCCATGTTATTACCTGGTACTCCCTGTATATAGCCATGTTATTACCTGGTACTCCCTGTATATAGCCATGTTATTACCTGGTACTCCCTGTAGCCATGTTATTACCTGGTACTCCCTGTATATAGCCATGTTATTACCTGGTACTCCCTGTATATAGCCATGTTATTACCTGGTACTCCCTGTATATAACCATGTTATTACCTGGTACTCCCTGTATATAACCATGTTATTACCTGGTACTTCCTGTATATAACCATGTTATTACCTGGTACTCCCTGAATATAGCCATGTCATTACCTGGTACTCCCTGTATATAACCATGTTATTACCTGGTACTCCCTATATATAACCATGTTATTACCTAGTACTCCCTGTATATAGCCATGTTATTACCTGGTACTTCTTGTATATAGCCATGTTATTACCTGGTACTTCCTGTATATAACCATGTTATTACCTGGTACTCCCTGTATATAGCCATGTTATTACCTGGTACTCCCTGTATATAGCCATGTTATTACCTGGTACTCCCTGTATATAACCATGTTATTACCTGGTACTTCCTGTATATAGCCATGTTATTACCTGGTACTTCCTGTATATAGCCATGTTATTACCTGGTATTTCCTGTATATAGCCATGTTATTACCTGGTACTCCCTGTATATAACCATGTTATTACCTGGTACTTCCTGTATATAGCCATGTTATTACCTGGTACTTCCTGTAGCCATGTTGTTATTTTTACTTGTGATTGTTATTCTTTATTCACAGTGTATTTATTCCTTGTTTCACTATTTCTATTTTACTCTTTATCTTTCATTCTGCGTTGTTGGGAAGGGTCCGTAAGTAAGCATTTTACGGTTAGTCTACACCTGTTGTTTACGAACCTGACAAATTATCTGATTTGATTTTGATTTTACATTGCTAAAGCACGTCCACCATTCCTTCCTCCTCCTGGCCCTGACCAGACCATGACACACACACCCTGACCCTGACCACTTTTATGTTATATTGCCAGGTTTTGTTTTTGTATCTGTCTGTATCACATTTCATCCGCTGGAGACAGTGCAAAAGCACCTTTCTCCCTGCCGGCTGCCTGGCTACTCCATGTTATGTTAATTAGTGTCAGAACGCAGTGCAATGTACCATCTTGAACCCCTCTCTCTCTCTCTCTCTCTCTCTCTCTCTCTCTCTCTCTCTCTCTCTCTCTCTCTCTCTCTCTCTCTCCCCCCTCTCTCTCTCCCCACTCTCTCTCTCTCTCTCCCTCTCTCTCTCTCTCTCTCTCTCTCTCTCTCTCTCTCTCTCTCTCTCTCTCTCTCTCTCTCTCTCTCTCTCTCTCTCTCTCTCTCTCTCTCTCTCTCTCTCTCTCTCTCTCTCTCTCTCTCTCTCTCTCTCTCTCTCTCCTCTCTCTCTCTCTCTCGTACAGTATACCCAACCCACACAGCATAGCCCATGACACCTGCCCCTCTCCTTTCCTGTCTCCCCCTCTCCTGCCTCCCCCTCTCCTCTCCTGCCTCCCTCCCCCTCTCCTCTCCTGCCTCCCTCCCCCCTCCTCTCCTGCCTCCCTCCCCCTCTCCTCCCCTCTCCTGCCTGCCTATCTCCCCTCTCCTGCCTCCCTCCCCCTCTCCTCTCCTGCCTGCCTATCTCCCCCTCTCCTCTCCTGCCTGCTGCCTTGTGCTGCTGTGATTGGCCCACTATTTCTTCTTTCCCAAGTCTAATGAACTGAGTTAATCACATCAGATGAGGGGGAAATCAAATGGGATTCTTAACCCAGCATATAACACATCACGCCTTGGAGCCCTGGACATAAAAATATCTACTCATCCATTTGTGGATGACACAAGGAGTTATATTATATTGATGGGGATGGTGCTACGGTAGATTACACCTGGGTCAAACCAACAGTCTCATTTTGGTTTTGGTACACCAGAAGTACATTCATTTCCAACGGAAAGCTTCGTTTGCCTTGCAGCATTGCGTTGCAGAGGTAGTTGCAGTGCGTTCTGTGTTCTCCGTGGTGCACACGTTGGATTCATCCAACGCATGCAGCAAATTGTTTGTGTAGACGTGACAGAAATAGTAGCAGAAGGTGAATGTTGAACTGTTGTTGAACACATATCTCTGTTCGCGACCATCAACAGAGCTAGGCAGCTGTTCTTCTGTGTAGTGTTATATTGTGTGTGTGTGCGTGCGTGCTTGTCTGCATGTGTGTGTCTGTGTAGGTGTGTGGGTATGGCAGATGCATCTGTGTGTTTTGTGTGTGTGAAAGCATAGGTGTGTTTTGGTATGCGCTGTTCATGCTTGTCTCTCCAGCTCCTTTCGAGCAACATCTTTCCCTGACTTTCTCAGAGCTTCAGAGTCCTCTCTCTCTCTTTCTCTCTCTCTCTCTCTGTCTCTCTCTCTCAATTTTTCAATTCAATTTCAATTTAAGGGCTTTATTGGCATGGGAAACGTGTGTTAACATTGCCAAAGCAAGTGAAGTAGATAGTAAACAAAAGTGAAATAAACAATAAATATTAACAGTAAACATTACACTCAGAAGTTTCAAAAGAATAAAGACATTTCAAATGTCAAATTATGTATATATACTCTCTCTCTCTCTCTCTCTCTCTCTCTCTCTCTCTCTCTCTCTCTCTCTCTCTCTCTCTCTCTCTCTCTCTCTCTCTCTCTCTCTCTCTCTCTCTCTCTCTCTCTCTCTCTCTCTCTCTCTCTCTCTCTCTGTACAGTTTACCCAATCCACACAGCATAGCCCATGACACCTGGGTTCAAATAGTATTTGACATTTTTCAAATACCTTGATCGTTTGACTGAGCCTGTCAGGAGTGCTTGTTGGACAGGGTTTGCACTATTCCTTTGGCCAGGCAAGCTCAATCAAGCCCAGCTAAAGTATTTGAAAGATAACACATCTATTTGAACCCTGGTCTTCAGCCCTGCCTGCCAGGATTGCCAGAGAACACAAGTTCTGCTGTGGATGGAACTCAACACACTGCTCAGCTAAGTTAAAGTGCCTTCAAGTATTCACACCCCTTGACCTTTTCCACATTTTGTTTTGTTACAGCCTGAATTTTAAATGGATTAAATTGAGATTTTGTGTCACTGGCCTACACACAATACCCCATAATGTCAAATTGGAATTATGTTTTGAGACATTTTTACAAATTAATTAAAAATTAAAAGCTGAAATGTCTTGAGTCAATAAGTATTCAACCCCTTTGTTGTGGCAAGCCTAAATAAGTGCAGGAGTAAATGTTTGCTTAACAAGTCACATAATAAGTTTAATGGACTCACTCTCTGTGCAATCATAGTGGTTAACATGATTTTTTAATGACTGCCTCATCTCTGTACCCCACACATACAATTAACTATCTGTAAGGCCCCTCAGTCAAGCAGTGAGTTTCAAACAAAGATTCATCCACGAAGACCAGGGAGGTTTTCCAATGCCTCATAAAGAAGGGCAACTATTGGTAGATAGGTTTAAAAAATAAATAAAAAAGCAGACATTGAATATCCCTTTGAGCATGGTAAAGTTATTAAATACACTTTGGATGGTGTATCAATACACCCAGTCACTACAAAGATACAGGCGTCCTTACAAAGATATAGGCGTCCATCCTAACTCAGTTGCCAGAGAGGAAGGAAACCGCCAATGCTGACTTTAAAACAGTTACAGAGTTGAATGGCTGTGATAGGAGTAAACTGAGGATGGATCAACAACATTGTAGTCACTCTACAATACTAACCTAAATGACAGAGTAAAAAGAAGGAAGCCTGTACAAAATAATAATATTCCAAAACATGCATCCTGTTTGCAAAAGTAAAACGGCAAAATATGTTGCAAATAAATTAACTTTATGTCCTGAATACAAATCATTATGTTTGGGGCAAATCCAACATTACTGAGTACCACGCTTCATATTTTCAAGCATGGTGGTGGCTGCATCATGTTATGGGTATTTTTGTAATTGGCAAAGACTAGGTCGTTTTTTAGGATAAAAGAAACAGAATAGAGCTAAGCACAGGCAAAATCCTAGAGGAAAACCTGGTTCAGTCTGTTTTCCAACAGACACTGGTAGACAAATTCACCTTTCAGAAGGACAATAACCTAAAACACAAGGCCAATTACACTGGAGTTGGGAGTTGCTTACCAAGACGACGTTGAATGTTCTTGAGTGGCCTAGGTACAGTTTTGACTTAAATCGGCTTGAAAATCTATGGAAAGACTTGAAAATGGCTGTCTAGCAATGATCAACAACTAAGCTCTTAGAGACTTACCCAGAAAGACTCACCGCTGTAATCGCTGCCAAAGGTGATTCTAACATGTATTGACTCAGGGGGTTGAATACTTATCTAATCAAGATATATTAATGTTTTACAACTGTTTGAATTTTTCTTCCACTTTGACATTACGGAGTATTTTGTGTAGATCGTTTACAAAAAATGACAATTAAATCCATTTTAATCCCACTTTGTAACACAACAAAATGTGGAAAAAGTCAAGGGGTGTGAATGCTTTCTGAAGGCGCTGTAGCTCAGTTAGTCACTGTATGGTGATCTCAGCCCTCACATTGCTGAGTGTCCCACAGAGGCTGCTCTGAAACAGTCAAACTGGACGAGATAAGATCTTGACAGAATCCTAAACAGAACCCTATTCTCTATACAGTGTGGTGGCCCTGGAACCCTATTGGGTTCATCCAGGACCTCTATACCAGGCGGTGTCAGAGGAAGGCCCTAAAAATTGTCAAAGACTCCAGGCCACCCTAGTTATAGACTGTTCTCTCTGCTACCGCACGGCAAGCGGTACCGGAACGCCAAGTCTAGGTTCAAAAGGCTTCTCAACAGCTTCTACCCCGAAGCCATAAGACTCCTAAACAGCTAATCATGGCTACCCAGACTATTTGAACTGCCCTCCCACCCCACCCCACCCCCCACCCCACCCCATCCCCCTCTTTTACGCTGCTGCTACTCTGTTAATGATTTATGCATAGTCATTTTAACTCTACCCACATGTACATATTACCTCAATTACCTCGACTAGCCGGTGCCCCCGAACATTGACTCTGTACCGGTACCCCCTGTATATAGCCTCCCTACTGTTATTTCATATTGACTCTGTACCGGCACCCCCTGTATATAGCCTCCCTACTGTTATTTCACATTGACTCTGTACCGGTACCCCCTGTATATAGCCTCCCTACTGTTATTTCACATTGACTCTGTACCGGTACCCCCTGTATATAGCCTCCCTACTGTTATTTCACATTGACTCTGTACCGGTACCCCCTGTATATAGCCTCCCTACTGTTATTTCACATTGACTCTGTACCGGTACCCCCTGTATATAGCCTCCCTACTGTTATTTTATTTTACTGATGCTCTTTAATTATTTTCTTTTCTTTTTTCTTTTTTCTTTTTTCTTTTACTTTTTTCTTTTAAGAAACTGCATTGTTGGTTAAGGGCTTGTAAGTAAGCATTTCACTGTAATGTCTACACCTGTTGTATTCGGC
This sequence comes from Coregonus clupeaformis, assembly GCF_020615455.1. Taxonomy (NCBI): domain Eukaryota; kingdom Metazoa; phylum Chordata; class Actinopteri; order Salmoniformes; family Salmonidae; genus Coregonus; species Coregonus clupeaformis. Next base: position 49,370,924 of record NC_059215.1, on the reverse strand, counting down.
AGCACGTGGCAAATACAATTTGATTTGATTTGATTTGAATTGATTTGATTTATTGGCCGTTGTCAAAAGCAGTGCACTATCAAGGGAATATGATGCCATTTGGGATGCATCCCATGCAAACAGTTTAAAAATGCCTCGATTATCCTACGCTGGGACTGGAAACACTTATTTTGTCTATAATGTTAACAACCAGTTTTTCAATCAGTATTGATTTATGATTATCTTGCTTAAACAAGTAAGAATAATAATGGGCGGATGGAACTTCATAAAAATATTGATCATAATTGATCAATTATTCAAAATAAATGATTGTTTCGAAAGTGCTAGGATGGACACAATTTATTTAACTTCATTTTTAAATATAATTTATGACCATGAAATCAATTTCATTGCGCTAATAGTTATGTAGACTGTTCTGGAAATTACATTATGATTGGTTTATTGGATGCCGTATTCATTAAAAAATAAAAAATAAAATATATATATATAGTAGGCCTACTGCTAGTCGTAACACTGTTTTACAGACTTGTAACAGTGTATTACATGTATTGCAGTAGTCTAGGATACTACAGAAAATCCTCTTCCACTTTTCCTCCTTTTATTTATTGTTTCCTACCGACCTCTCCCATCAGAGTGACGTGATTCGACCCACTCACCCCCTATCATCCCGTCACCAATGAGCTGTGGCTGTTGATTGTTGAGAAACGTTTTACACAATCGAATTAACATCGGGGCAGCTAGGGCGTAGAAGGGCGTAGAAGGGAGAATAAATGAATTCCGAATAAATAGTCTAGGATATCATGGGAATAAACCTACTAGATAAATCAAAGAGAGACTTCAACCACCATTCGCCCTCAGGCACAAAGAGAGAGAGAGAAGTCTCTGGGACGGTCCTGGCAGCACAACAACCATTATCTCCCGATTTCCTCTCTCCATTGGAAGAAACAAGGCACCTGCAATGGCAATTCACTGAGTTGGAATTATGGCGAAATGGGCTTCAAAATAAAACACTTTGGAATGTGATAAATAAAACGGACAGGGAAAATCTGAGCGTGTGAGAACAAAACAAATCAGAGCGAGAGCAAAGCGCTGTGAGCTATATTAAGTCACCGCATTGCTTTGACTCTCAAAGCAACGGGAACGGGAAAGAGCACGGCGCACGAGCACGGGCGCCCCGGTTGCGTACGATTTAAGCCGCCGCCTACCACAGCAGGGAGACCGTCCTGTTTCGTCCACTAAATTACTATCCATGGCTGATTTTTTTATACGACCTGCTTTTCAACTGGTAACCGAGAAACCGTGGATAAAATAAGATAAGATGTTGAAGTGATTATAGGGGGTAAATAATAAACAATACAACAATACCGGGCAAGCAAGGTCCCTTCCCCGAGCGCAGGTGGATCCAGCGAAGTGGTGGAACAGGGTGTTGAACGAGGACAGGATCAGCAGCGCGTGACAATAACATCGGGACTACTAGTCTACTAGGTCTTCAAAGAATAGGTCTAACTATTCATTCCTATTTTTGCTTTTTGAGGTCCATATGATGCTAAATCGTTTCACAAACTGGATGTGTATCAGAACTTCAGTATGGTGGAAATAGAATAATCCAAGTGATGTTGCCACTGTATAACGCATAACGCACTTGGACTAATAGGAGTGTAACCCTAATTAAATTATTGTTTTGTAGGCTTTCCAAGCCTGCTTTTGTTGGAATAATACCTAGTTCTCTCTCATGTGGACCTATAATAGTCTGTAAGGATGCCTGAAGCACTCGCCCCAGCCCAGGCGCTCTACATCGGCATGGAGGTGCTGATTGCCGTCTTCTCTGTCCTGGGTAATGTGATGGTGGTCTGGGCAGTGAAAATTAACAAGTCGTTGAGAGACACAACATTCTGTTTCATCGTTTCTCTGGCACTGGCGGATATCGCAGTGGGAGCCATGGTCATCCCCTTGGCGATAACTATCAGCATCGGACTCCAAACTCACTTCTACAGCTGCCTGATGGTCGCGTGCACGGTGCTGGTGCTGACGCAAAGTTCCATCCTAGCCCTCCTGGCCATTGCGATTGACCGCTATCTCAGGGTCAAGATTCCAACCAGGTAAACAAAACCAGCTCATCATGTCTTATACGTACACTGACCATCCAGTTATATTCTAACTATGCAGGTGGATAAAATGCACTACTGAGGAGGATGATGATGATGATGATGATGATGATAAAAGGAGAAGGTGATGATGAGGAGGAGGATGAGGGTGAGGGGAAGAAGGGGGTGATGAGGAGGAGGTGATGAAGAGGGTGTAATGATGATCAGGAGGAGAAGGAGGTGATGAGGAGGAGGTGATGAAGAGGGTGTAATGATGATCAGGAGGAGAAGGAGGTGATGAGGAGGAGGTGATGAAGATGGTGTAATGATGATGGTGAGGAGGAGAAGGTGGTGTGGAGGATGAGGTGATGAAGAGGGTGTAATGATGATCAGGAGGAGAAGGAGGTGATGAGGAGGAGGTGATGAAGAGGGTGTAATGATGATCAGGAGGAGAAGGAGGTGATGAGGAGGAGGTGATGAAGAGGGTGTAATGATGATGGTGAGGAGGAGAAGGTGGTGTGGAGGATGAGGTGATGAAGAGGGTGTAATGATGATCAGGAGGAGAAGGAGGTGATGAGGAGGAGGTGATGAAGAGGGTGTAATGATGATGGTGAGGAGGAGAAGGTGGTGTGGAGGATGAGGTGATGAAGAGGGTGTAATGATGATCAGGAGGAGAAGGAGGTGATGATGAGGAGGAGGTGATGAAGAGGATGTAATGATGATGGTGAGGAGGAGAAGGTGGTGTGGAGGATGAGGTGATGAAGAGGGTGTAATGATGATGATGATGAAGAGGCGGAGGAGGAAGATCTGATTACGAGGTGATGTCATGGGGGGTCATCATAACACCTTTCGGTTCATTTCACTAGGATGCCTACATCCTCACTGCCAGACCCCTGTAGGCATGGCGATGGGAGGGGGTCGGACATGCTGCTATTAACATGACAGCTTAACACAAACACACAGAAAGACATGTACACAAATGAAGACACACACACACCGACAGCTTACCATAGCAGAGCTGATACAAGCAGCTCTAATTAGCTGTTATGTCCTCAGGAATGCAGTGAAGGAAGGATGAGAGACTAACAAGTCATCACTGTGTGAAAAAGTGGAGAAAATCACATCTCTGTCTGTTTTACTCCTTCTCTGCTGCCAATGTGCTGCTTTTTGCTGTTCAACCTACAGTCCTTGACCATTTTCTAGGGAACTTATTCAAAGGAGAATTAGAGGAGAATACAGCAGAGGATACTGTTGAGGTCAAAACACGTCAGCCTATTTAATTAATCAAAGAGCACCTATGCATTCAACAATTATTTTATTATTTCAGTCTTTTTGGGAGATGCCATCACCCTTTCTTTTTTGAAAGATTGGGATATTGGTTTATATTTCAGTGGAATTGAGTGATTCTGTGACAGTGACAGAAATGACAGTTTTAGTAATGCATATTGAATGTATCAGCCTCTGGTGTTGCATGTACTAGTGCTGCATGTTCTAGTGCTGCATGTACTAGTGTTGCATGTACAAGTGTTGCATGTACTAGTGTTGCATGTACTAGTGCTGCATGTACTAGTGTTGCATGTACTAGTGCTGCATGTACTAGTGTTGCATGTACAAGTGCTGCATGTACTAGTGCTGCATGTACTAGTGTTGCATGTACTAGTGTTGCATGTACTAGTGCTGCATGTACTAGTGTTGCATGTACTAGTGCTGCATGTACTAGTGCTGCATGTACTAGTGTTGCATGTACTAGTGTTGCATGTACTAGTGCTGCATGTACTAGTGCTGCATGTACTAGTGATGCATGTACTAGTGTTGCATGTACTAGTGTTGCATGTACTAGTGCTGCATGTACTAGTGCTGCATGTACTAGTGTTGCATGTACTAGTGTTGCATGTACTAGTGCTGCATGTACTAGTGCTGCATGTACTAGTGTTGCATGTACTAGTGCTGCATGTACTAGTGTTGCATGTACTAGTGCTGCATGTACTAGTGTTGCATGTACTAGTGCTGCATGTACTAGTGTTGCATGTACTAGTGTTGCATGTACTAGTGTTGCATGTACTAGTGTTGCATGTACTAGTGCTGCATGTACTAGTGTTGCATGTACTAGTGTTGCATGTACTAGTGCTGCATGTACTAGTGTTGCATGTACTAGTGCTGCATAACTAGTGCTGCATGTACTAGTGTTGCATGTACTAGTGCTGCATGTACTAGTGCTGCATGTACTAGTGTTGCATGTACTAGTGTTGCATGTACTAGTGTTGCATGTACTAGTGATGCATGTACTAGTGTTGCATGTACTAGTGTTGCATGTACTAGTGCTGCATGTGCAAGTGTTGCATGTACTAGTGTTGCATGTACTAGTGTTGCATGTACTAGTGTTGCATGTACTAGTGTTGCATGTACTAGTGCTGCATGTACTAGTGTTGCATGTACTAGTGTTGCATGTACTAGTGCTGCATGTACTAGTGTTGCATGTACTAGTGCTGCATGTACTAGTGTTGCATGTACTAGTGCTGCATAACTAGTGCTGCATGTACTAGTGCTGCATGTACTAGTGCTGCATGTACTAGTGTTGCATGTACTAGTGCTGCATGTACTAGTGCTGCATGTACTAGTGCTGCATGTACTAGTGTTGCATGTACTAGTGCTGCATGTACTAGTGCTGCATGTACTAGTGCTGCATGTACTAGTGCTGCATGTACTAGTGCTGCATGTACTAGTGTTGCATGTACTAGTGCTGCATGTACTAGTGCTGCATGTACTAGTGCTGCATGTACTAGTGTTGCATGTACTAGTGTTGCATGTACTAGTGCTGCATGTACTAGTGTTGCATGTACTAGTGTTGCATGTACTAGTGCTGCATGTACTAGTGCTGCATGTACTAGTGCTGCATGTACTAGTGCTGCATGTACTAGTGCTGCCAAACTAGTGCTGCCATGTTCAGGGTGAAACAAAAGGCTTGGGGCTCTGCTGCTGAGGAGAAGCAGAAGGAGACTGAGGTGGAGAGAATGTGGGAGAAGAGAAGCCAAGTAGCAGAAAGGTGTTTTTCCATTCTCCGTTTGATCGACTTGCTTTTAATCCTTTTTTAACGAAGTCACTTTGACTTGGGAGAGAGATTGTGAATGGTTCATTTGTCATGAGAGAGAGAGATAGAGAGGTTGGGAATTTGTCATGAGAGAGAGAAGGAGAGATTGGGAATTTGTCATGCACTTGTCTTTTCCTGGCAGTGGTATAGCTGAATCTCATTATTGACTCTTTGATTCCTTTGTCTATTATTAAACCTTCTCAAGTTCTCAGTGAGCTCACACTCACACCTGTCATCGCCTCTTTCACAACACCTTTAACACTTCTACAGAAAATAACACTTCAAATGTAGTAGATAGCAGTGTACTATCAGCTATAATTCAACTATTTACAATTATAAATCAATCAATGATTCCTTGATTGTACAGTAGTTGTTCTGTATGAAGAATGGACACCAATATTGGATTACAATTGAATTCTGGATTTTACAGCGATTTTTCTGCCATTGTAATCCTTGGACGGGCAGCCTTTTTGGGGACACCGTAGTCCAAACAGTGTAATAAAAAAAATAATAATAAAAAAAAAAAATTTTTTGAAATTTATTTTCAGAATGGAAAAACACTTTCAGTGTAAACTTGAGTAAAACCAGATATAAAGTATGTGGAAAAGATAATGGGCCTATATATTTTACATAATATAAATTTTGAGAACTAACAATCACCAAAATAAATAGAAAATTCTAAAAACAATGAATTTAGCAGTATGGCTTTTGTTATTATGTTTGAACAAAAGAACACTGCATTGGCCATGACAAAATACATAGAATCGCAGGAAATAAGCTTTGAAGCAGAAACCTTTTCTCTCAGCTCCATGGCAAAATGTGTAGAATTGCAGGAAATTTGCTTTTTCAATGTTATGGAAAAATGAATATTTCCGCCTAAAAGACATACCCAAAAGTAATTATTTTTCATGAGCTGCCCATAAACAATAACTAGTAATGCTGCATAGTTCTAGAAAGGTCTGGAACCCACCTTTCAGGTGAAAATACTCACTTTTGAGGACTCAAGCTCAAGTACATAGTACAAATATTATGAAAATATAAACAATCATATATGATTTGTTTTCCTGTTCAACAAAAATGGGGGAATAGGGATTGAAATGACTGAAAGGCTGTCTAAAAAACAATCAAATTATAAATGACTTGCTATAAGATTTCACCTTTCTTATAACTGTAAAATAAATATGATCATATTTAGTGAGAGTACAAATTTGGCCCCATTTCATATTTTCTACCAATGCACAGACACCAAGAGAAAGTGGTCGTTCTACAAAATTACTTAGTATTTTTCTCATGTCGTGAGGTCAAAATCCGGCTGAGAATATCACAGCGAGATGAAACCAAGATTGCTGGATTCGCTAGCCTGTCACCTTTAATATGCCATCTCCCAGAATGGGCTCCGCCTCTCACAAATCGATTCTTCGTCTGGATTGGCCAGAAAATGTTACATGCCACTCCCTATGCAAATGTTGTTGTGAAACCTGACACTTCGAGTCAGCTGACAGACTGGTAGGGGAAAGTAGACAGATGGGGCTTTCTGGCACTATAATATCCCTTTCATACTAAGACGTTTTTCCCGCCAACTTTATTTCCTCCTTTTCACTACATGACCAAAAGCTGAGGCTAACGGGAGATCAACTGGTCACCTACACTACATGGCCAAAAGTATGTGGACACGTGCTCCTCCAATATCTCATCCCAAAATCATGCCCATTAATATGGAGTTGGTCCCCCCTTTGCTGCTATAACAGCCTCCACCCTTCTGGGAAGGCTTTCCACTAGATGTTGGAACATTGCTGCGGGGACTTGCTTCTATTCAGCCACAAGAGCATTGGTGAGGTCGGGCACTGATGTTGGGCGATTAGGCCTGGCTCGCAGTCGGCGTTCCAATTCATCCCAAAGGTGTTCGATGTGGTTGAGGTCAGTGCTCTGTGCAGGCCAGTCAAGTTCTTCCACACCGATCTCAACAAACCATTTCTGTATGGACATCGCTTTGTGCACGGGGGCATTGTCATGCTGAAATAGGAAAGGTTCCTTCCCCAAACTGTTGCCATAAAGTTGGAAGCACAGAATCGTCTAGAATGTCATTGTATGCTGTAGCTTTAAGATTTCCATTCACTGGAACTAAGGGGCCTAGCCCGAACCATGAAAAACAGCCCCAGACCATTATTCCTCCTCCACCAAACTTTACAGTTGGCACTATGCATTGGGGCAGGTAGTGTTCTCCTGGCATCTGCCAAACCCAGATTAGTCCGTCAGTGCCAGATGGTGAAGCGTGATTCATCACTCCAGAGAACGCATTTCCACTGCTCCAGAGTCCAATGGCGGCGAGCTTTACACCACTCTAGCCGATGCTTGGCATTGCATATGGTGATCTTAGGCTTGTGTGTGGCTGCTCGGCCATGGAAACCTATTTCATGAAGCTCCCGATGAACAGTTCTTGTGCTGACGTTGCTTCCAGAGGCAGTTTGGAATGTTTAAACCGAGGACAGACGACTTTTACGCGCTACGCGCTTCAGCACTCGGCGGTCCCATTCTGTGAGCTTGTGTGGCCTACAACTTCGCGGCTGCGACGTTTTGCTCCTAGACGTTTTCACTTCACAATAACAACACTTACAGTTGACTGGGGCAGCTCTAGCAGAGCAGAAATTTACGAATTGACTTGTTGAAAAGGTGGCATCCTATGAAGGTGCCACATTGAAAGTCACTGAGCTATTCAGTAAGGCCATTCTACTCCCAATGTTTGTCTATGGAGATGGCATGGCTGTGTGCTAGATTTTATACACCTGTCAGCAACGGGTGTGGCTGAATTAGCCGAATCCACTAATTTCAAGGGGTGTCCACATACTTTTCTATATATAGTGTATCTGAAAGGTATTGCCGGTATCAAAGCCGAAACTTGTATTTCTGCCAAACGACCAAGTAATCATTTAGGTAAAGTTCTGCCTAATGCTGCATTTAGACGAGGGACGCAAAAACCGTCATACCAGTTGGCATAGCGGGACAAGAAAACAAGAAAGATGGTGAAGGCAAAAGCACGGCAGCGGGATGCTATGCGTTGCCCCTCACACCAAGCCAGTGGTGCGCGTCGCCAGCCCGGTCCGGCCTGTTCCTGTACCTCGCACCAAGCCAGTGGTGCGCGTCGCCAGCCCGGTCCGGCCTGTTCCCGACCCTCGCACCAAGCCAGTGGTGCGCGTCGCCAGCCCGGTCCGGCCTGTTCCTGTCCCTCGCACCAAGCCAGTGGTGCGCGTCGCCAGCCCGGTCCGGCCTGTTCCTGCTCCCCGCACCAAGCCAGTGGTGCGTGTTCCCAGTACGGCCCGACCCGTTCCTGCTCCCCGCACTAAGCCAGTGGTGTGTGTTCCCAGTACGGTCCGGCCCATTCCTGCTCCTCGCATCAAGCCAGTGGTGCGCGTCGCCAGCCCGGCCCGGCCTGTTCCTGCCCCTCGCACCAAACCAGTGGTGCGCGTCGCCAGCCCGGCCTGTTCCTGCCCCTCGCGCCAAACCAGTGGTGCGCGTCGCCAGCCCGGTCCGGCCTGTTCCTGTCCCTCGCACCAAGCCAGTGGTGCGCGTCGCCAGCCCGGCCCGGCCTGTTCCTGCCCCTCGCACCAAGCCAGTGGTGCGCGTCGCCAGCCCGGTCTGGCCTGTTCCTGTCCCTCGCACCAAGCCAGTGGTGCGCGTTGCCAGCCCGCCCCGGCCTGTTCCTGCCCCTCGCACCAAGCCAGTGGTGCGTGTCGCCAGCCCGGCCCGGCCTGTTCCTGCTCCCCGCACCAGACCTGTGGTGCGCGTCGCCAGTCCGGTACGGCCCGTTCCTGCCCCTCGCACCAAACCAGTGGTGCGCGTCGCCAGCCCGGCCCGGCCTGTTCCTGCCCCTCGCACCAAACCAGTGGTGCGCGTCGCCAGCCCGGTCCGGCCTGTTCCTGTCCCTCGCACCAAGCCAGTGGTGCACGTCGCCAGCCCGGCCCGGCCTGTTCTTGCCCCTCGCACCAAGCCAGTGGTGCGCATCGCCAGCCCGGTCTGGCCTGTTCCTGTCCCTCGCACCAAGCCAGTGGTGCGCGTCGCCAGCCCGGCCCGGCCTGTTACTGCCCCTCGCACCAAGCCAGTGGTGCGCGTCGCCAGCCCGGCCCGGCCTGTTCCTGCTCCCCGCACCAGGCCAGTGGTGCGCATCGCCAGTCCAGTACGGCCCGTTCCTGCTCCCCGCACCAAGCCAGTGGTGCACGTCGTCAGCCCGGTCCGGTCCGTTCCTGCTCCCCACACCAAGCCAGTGGTGCGTGTGTCCAGTCCGGCACGGCCCGTGCCTGTTCCACCGGTGCCTGGTCCGGCACCGGTCAGCTGCTCCACTCCAGAGCCAGAGCAGTCCACTCCACCGGTGCCTGATCCAGCTCCGGTCAGCGGCTCCACTCCGGAGCCAGAGCAGTTCGATCCACCGTCGTCGGGTCCAGCTCCAGTCAGCGGTTCCAGTCCAGACCCAGACGTCAGCCCCTCTCCAGGTTCGGGGTCTCCCACACCAGGGTCCAGACAGGGCTTGGTACGTCGTGGGAGGAAGGAGAGGGGAAGCAGCGCGCCGAGGTCCAGACCAGACCAGGGGCGCAACAGGGAGGTGGAGAGTAAGTGGTGGTCACGCCCGGAGCCGGATCCGCCTCCGAGGCGGAATGCCCACCCGGCCCCTACCCTGTTATGTTTATGTGGCGCGGTCGGAGTCCGCACTTTTGGGGGGGGGTACTGTCACACCCTGACTCAAGGGACTCGTATTTGTTGAGTCAGGGTGTGTATTTTCTGTGTTGTGTTTTGCTATGTTGATTTTCTATGTTTAGATCTAGAATGTGTAGATCTATGTTGGCCTGTGTGGTTCCCAATCAGAGGCAGCTGTAGCTCGTTGTCTCTGATTGGGGACCATACTTAGGCAGCCTATTGGCACTAGTGGATTGTGGGATCTTGTTCCGTGTAAGGTATGTTGTTTGAATGCTACCTTGGACTTCACGTTTCGTTTGTTGTTTTTGTCGTGTGTTTATTCGTTTAAATGAACATGTATGCTTATCACGCTGCGCCTTGGTCCGTCCCGTCTATAAACGATGGTGACAGTAGCCCAGGCCTACTCCCGACCAAAAGCCTGTGACTTCACTGACTGTTAATAAATCAATGTGATTTTGTTTCACTGAATCTCTGTCTGTAGAGGCCATTCTGTTTCTGGCTGGGCAAATAAGTGGAGGCAGTAGAGCTCATCTATTCGTTTGCTCATCTATCACTGATCAGAAACATTTAGCATGCAATAAGGTAGCCTAAATCAAGAGTAGGCCTATTATTTTGCTAAATCGCAAATAGGCAACTCCAAAAGCCCCCGTAGGTTGTGAGATATGAACATGAGACTCACATGCTTTTGAAAATAAAGATTGCTATTATTTTCAATCGGTATCATGATGAAGATCAGACCCTGTGCCTGCTCCCTAACAAAGTGGAGTGAGGGTAGGAAAGAGATTAAACATGGCTCAAAAAAGCATGGGCAACTGTGACACAAGTTTTGTGGGAAAAATAGTTGTTGTATTTTATTCTGTTATATTCCATGATATTCTTACTATTTATGTGTGTTGACTGTGATCGGGTAAGTGTGTCTTGTCTGTTTAACCTCAAGGATCTGACCCTTTTTTTCAAATTTCCGCCTAAAATGACATTCGATCTGGTAATAGATAATACAAACAAAAAAACATGCGTTTTCTATTTTTTGTTTTCTTCCATCATCTTTGAAATGCAAGAGAAAGGCTACAATATAATATTGCAGTTTAGGCGCAATCTAGATTCTGGCCACTAGATGGAAGCCGTGTGTGTGCAAAGTCTCAGATTGATCCAGCGAAGCATTGCAATACTGAACTATTTTGTATCAAGTCTGCCCAAATGTGCCGAATTGGTCAATTGAGTAGTACATAACTATAGAGAACATACACAAATGATATGGTAATACAAAATGTAAGTTTACACACTCCCAGGAATGGATCATTGGGACCCTCAGGATGACAAATCAGAGCAAGATTACTGAATGTAAGTACATTATTTACCTTCAGAGGTGAATGTATCAAACCAGTTGCCGTGATAATTGTTTTGTTGTTGTGCACTCTCCTCAAACAATAGCATGGTATTTTTTCACTGTAATAGCTACTGTAAATTGGACAGTGCAGTTAGATTAACAAGAATTTAAGCTTTCTGCCCATATAAGACATGTCTATGTCCTGGAAAGTTTGCTGTTACTTACAACAGTACTGCTAATCACATTAGCGCACGTTAGCTCAACCGTCCCGTATATGGGACACCGATCCCGTAGAGGTTAATGAACAAAATAACCAACTATTGCTTTCATTTGTATGGCGCAGCCAGGCTGCACAGACCCATGACATATAGGCCTAATTCATCTTAAATTATGCTATTCTATTATTTAGAAAATACATTTTAGTCTTATAATGTTTCTTAGGACCTGTCTAAATTAATTAATAATGGATTTATTTTTGATGGTGTATCTCCTCAATGGATTATTAAAATAGATGCCCACCCACATCTGCACACCACTACTACCACTCATCCCGGCATGCTGACTCATCCCCGGCAAGCTGGCTCATCCCCGTTCTGCGGTCAACAAGGCAGAGTTAATCTCAGCCTATGCTACCCTGAGACACTGGACCCTGCAATGTTCTCAAAGCGCTTTGTACACCAAAATGTCAGTCAGAACCAGTCCAGAACCGCTCAAAGTCCCCTAAATTGGGGACTTAACATCTAATAGGATTTAATTAAACAGCAAAACATCCTCTCAGCTCCATGGATACATTTGTAGAATTGCAGGAAATTGGCAAAACATTTATCTACATCGCCAAGATGGGGTTATCATTTTCTTTTCTAAAAATCAGTAGCGCCCATTGCCACACCTATACCTCTTTTTGATCCAGAAAAAACCCTGGATTACATCATATAATCATCATCATCATCATCATCATCATCATCATCATCATCATCATACATGTAATATACCCTATTAGCCAAGAGGTGGGTCTAATCCTGGATGCTGATCGCTTAAAACCACGTTCAAGCCGGTGTCTATTCCACATGTTAACACCGGCTGAGGCTATTACATTGAAATGCTTATTCACTGTTACATCTGACTGCGCAATCCACTGTCTCAGCCCAGCCAGACAGTTTCTCAACTTGATCTCCACTGTCTCAGCCCAGCCAGACAGTTTCTCAACTTGATCTCCACTGTCTCAGCCCAGCCAGACAGTTTCTCAACTTGATCTCCACTGTCTCAGCCCAGCCAGACAGTTTCTCAACTTGATCTCCACTGTCTCAGCCCAGCCAGACAGTTTCTCAACTTGATCTCCACTGTAAAAAGCATCTGGACATTTTCTCCCATGTATTTCAGAGTAGCATTTGGTTTTCAACAACGGAGATTTGTATTAAACCTTGCTGTCTGTCTTGCCGACATTTGTAACATTGTTTCAATATTGAAATTCAATCTCCAGCTGTCCGACAGTAATGAACGAGACAGACAGTTTGGCCGCTTTTCTCAGCCAGTTTGCTGTCATTCCAGCTTCAGTTTGAAATGATTGTGTTAGCTGTGTTGATGGCTAGCTCCTCTGAACAACAGTGTCCTGACGAGTGAGCACATTTTCTATGCCAGGAGAAATCGCGCCTCATTAGATTGTTTTGGATATATCCAAATAAATGTCACTAGAAAACAGCTTAAACAAATGCAAATGCGGCTACTTTGCTGTTATTCTGGCTGCATTGTTTGACGCGACTGTGTTAGCCGAAGTTGGCTAGCTAGCGAGCAAGGGAAAAGAACGTTGTCAGCCAGTATGGCAATATAACATTTAGAACCAACGACTGGATCGCGTCCATTGATTTAGAAGAAAAAGACAACGATTGGGTCGTGTCTCTGGCAAGCGAACCGGTAGAACGAACGACAAGCCGGCTTGGGTAGCAACCCTAGATTTGTGTCAGGACTATATCTCGTGGAAGGATGAATTAGTATGAATAAATTCATCAATATAACGTGTGTAATGAAAATATGTCAATCATTATTTGAATATGTTGGTAACCCGTTGTATAAAAGTGATAACGCCCTCGAAGCCGCTATATTGGCACGGTTTGACTTGGTCTCGGGCCTAACAACACCCGTGCCATTATATCCTCCAAACACTGGCTTCTCGGGCATTATCACTTAAATAATGCATCAATCTAAACCAGACCTGTAAAATATACCCAGGTCTATAGAGCTCAAGAGAGGGTAGTTGAAATGCCACTCCCACCACCTCTCACTAGCTACATTATACTGTATGCACATGGACAGAGTTATGCAAGGGGGAAAAAATACACAGTGTGGATCATTTTGACAAGAAACAATCTGTATTATAAAACAATCAGGTTGTTATGGGAACCATGTGCGTTATCTACACTAGACCATGAGTGTGTGTGTATCTTAAGCGCACACTAGACACTCCCTGGCTGCTGTTTGAACTGTTATCAGTCTATATCCATTAGTAGGCTCTCTTAGGAACAATACTCACTAGTGTTCGTTTCAGTACTTATCACTACGCTTTCATATCAAATCAATTGGCCTAACTAAAGCCCAGCAGATCTGCATTCTGTTTAAAGCTAGAGCAGCATATCATTCTTTTCAGATATTTATTTCTAAACTAATTTGTTCACCATATCTGTACATTACATATATGTTACACATTAGTATTTTACAAAGAAACAGTAGAAGAGGCTCTACTGTACAACACTAGGCTCACAAGGCCAACAGCGCAGCCAGTCACCATAGCCTGCAGCCATGGACACTGGTAATGTGAGTCCCTGTCCGACTGTCTTCATCGATCTCCTTTGCATTATTGTAGCCATTTTCTGTAGCCTGTCAACTATGCCTCTGTCTATCCATGTTCTCTCCTCTCCGCACAGGCCATACAAAATGCCTCACACCGCGTGGCTGCTGCCTCTCTAACCTGGTGGTCCCTGCACGCACCACCCCACGTGGAGTTCCAGGTCTCAGGCAGCCTCTGGAACTGCCGTTCTGCTGCCAACAAGGCAGAGTTCATCTCAGCCTATGCTACCCTCCAGTCCCTCGACTTCTTGGCGCTGACGGAAACATGGATTACCACTGAAAAACACTGCTACTGCTACTGCTCTCTCCTCATCTGACCATGTGTTCTCGCATACCCCAAGAGCATCTGGTCAGCGGGGTGGTGGCACAGGAATCCTCATCTCTCCCAAGTGGACATTCTCTATTTTCTCTATCTCATTTGAATTCCATGCTGTCACAGTCACTAGCACATTTAAGCTTAACATCCTTGTCATTTATCGCCCTCCAGGTTCCCTTGGAGAGTTCATCAATGAGCTTGACGCCTTGATAAGTTCCTTTCCTGAGGATGGTTCACCCCTCACAGTTCTGGGGGACTTCAACCTCCCTACGTCTACCTTTGACTCATTTCTCTCTGCCTCCTTCTTTCCACTCCTCTCCTCTTTTGACCTCACCCTCTGACCGTCCCCCCCTACTCACAAGGCAGGCAATACGCTTGACCTCATCTTTACTAGATGCTGTTTTTCTACTAATCTCACTGCAACTCCCCTCCATGTCTCCGACCACTACTTTGTATCCTTTTCTCTCTCGCGCTCCTCCAACACTACTCACTCTGCCCCTACTCAGATGGTAATGCGCCGTCGCAACCTTCGCTCTCTCTCTCCCGCTACTCTCTCCTCTTCCATCCTATCATCTCTTCCATCTGCTCAATCCTTCTCCCTCCAATCTCCTGATTCTGCCTCCTCAACCCTCCTCTCCTCCCTTTCTGCATCCTTTGACTCTCTATGTCCCCTATCCTCCCGGCCGGCTCGGTCCTCCCCCTCCAGCTCCGTGGCTTGATGACTCATTGCGAGCTCACAGAACAGGGCTCCGGGCAGCCGAGCGGAAATGGAGGAAAACTAGACTCCCTGCGGACCTGGCATCTTTTCACTCCCTCCTCTCTACATTTTCTTCATCTGTTTCTGCTGCTAAAGCCACTTTCTACCACTCTAAATTCCAAGCATCTGCCTCTAACCCTAGGAATCTCTTTGCCACCTTCTCCTCCCTGCTGAATCCCCCCCACCTCCCTCTCTGTGGATGACTTCGTCAACCATTTTGAAAAGAAGGTTGACGACATCCGATCCTCGTTTTTTAAGTCTAATGACACTGCTGGTCCTGCTCACACTGCCCTACCCTATGCTTTGACTTCTTTCTCCCCTCTCTCTCCAGATAAAATCTTGCGAAAAAACAAAAAAATAACATTGTAAAGTGGTTATCCCACTGGCTATAAGGTGAATGCACCAATTTGTAAGTCGCTCTGGATAAGAGCGTCTGCTAAATGACGTAAATGTAAATGTAAATGTATCAGCACACAGGTCATCAGCACACAGGTCATCATCACACAGGTCATCAGCACACAGGTCATCATCACACAGGTCATCAGCACACAGGTCATCAGCACACAGGTCATCATCACACAGGTCATCATCACACAGGTCATCAGCACACAGGTCATCATCAGCACACAGGTCATCATCACACAGGTCATCATCAGCACACAGGTCATCATCAGCACACAGGTCATCATCATCACACAGGTCATCAGCACACAGGTCATCATCACACAGGTCATCATCAGCACACAGGTCATCATCAGCACACAGGTCATCATCATCACACAGGTCATCATCACACAGGTCATCATCATCACACAGGTCATCATCACACAGGTCATCATCATCACACAGGTCATCATCACACAGGTTATCATCAGCACACAGGTCATCATCACACAGGTCATCATCAGCACACAGGTCATCATCAGCACACAGGTCATCATCAGCACACAGGTCATCAGCTCACCCCGATACACTGACACACACACACAATCTCTCTCTCTCTCTCTCTCAATTCAATTTCAATTTAAGGGCTTTATTGGCATGGGAAACGTATGTTAACATTGCCAAAGCAAGTGAAGTAGATAGTAAACAAAAGTGAAATAAACAATAAATATTAACAGTAAACATTACACTCAGAAGTTCCAAAATAATAAAGACATTTCAAATGTCATATTATGTCTATATACAGTGTTGTAACAATGTGCAAATAGTTAAAGTACAAATGGGAAAATAAATAAATATGGGTTGTATTTACAATGGCGTTTGTTCTTCACTGGTTGCCCTTTTCTTGTGGCAACAGGTCCCAAATCTTGCTGCTGTGATGGCACACTGTGGTTTTTCACCCAGTAGATAAGGGAGTTTATCAAAATTGGGTTTGTTTTCTAATTCTTTGTTAGGAAGTGCAGCTCAGTTTCCACCTCATTTTGTGGGCAGTGTGCACATAGCCTGTCTTCTCTTGAGAGCCAGGTCTGCCTACGGTCCTTTCTCAATAGCAAGGCTATGCTCACTGAGTCTGTACATAGTCAAAGCTTTCCTTAAGTTTGGGTCAGTCACAGTGGTCAGGTATTCTGCCACTGTGTACTCTCTGTTTATAGCCAAATAGCAATCTAGTTTGCTCTGTTTTCTTGTTAATTCTTTCCAATGTGTCAAGTAATTCTCTTTTTGTTTTCTCATGATTTGACTGGGTCTAATTGTGTTGTTGTTGTTGTTGTCCTGGGGCTGTAATTGTGTTGTTGTTGTTGTCCTGGTGTCACGTACGTTAAGGAACGGGACGGACCAAGGTGCAGCGTGAAAGGCGTACATGTTTATTAAAGAATAAACACACGACACAGTAACCAAAATAACAAAACTTAACCGTGACGGTCCAAAGGCTAACACACAAGCCTAACACAGGAACACAACAAAAACACACAACACAGGCAGGAAAACTGGCTGCCTAAGTATGATCCCCAATCAGAGACAACGAGCGACCGCTGCCTCTGATTGGGAACCACACCCGGCCAAACATAGAAATACAAACATAGAAATTCACACCCTGACCAAACTAGCTAGAGTTCTATAGGCCAGGGCGTGACACCTGGGGCTCTGTGGGGTCTGTTTGTGTTTGTGAACAGAGCCCCAGGACCAGCTTACTTAGGGGACTCTTCTCCAAGTTCATCTCTCTGTAGGTGATGGCTTTGTTATGGAAGGTTTGGGAATCGCTTCCTTTTAAGTGGTTATAGAATTTAATGGCTCTTTTCTGGATTTGGATAATTAGCGGGTATCGGCCTAATTCTGCTCTGCATGCATTATTTCGTGTTTTCGTTGTACACAGAGGATATTTTTGCAGAATTCTGCATCCAGAGTCTCAATTTGGTGTTTGTCCCATTTTGTGAATTATTGGTTGGTGAGCGGACCCCAGACCTCACAACCATAAAGGGCAATGGGTTCTATAACTGATTGAAGTATTTTTAGCCAGATTCTAATTGGTATGTCAAATTGTATGTTCCTTTTGATGGCATAGAAGGCCCTTCTTGCCTTGTCTCTCAGATCGTTCACAGATTTGTGGAAGTTACCTGTGGCGCTGATGTTTAGGCCGAGGTATGTATAGTTTTTTGTGTGCTCTAGGGCAACTGTGTCTAATGGAATTTGTATTTGTGGTCCTGGCAACTGGACCTTTTTTGGAACACCATTATTTTTGTCTTACTGAGATTTACTGTCAGGGCCCAGGTCTGACAGAATCTGTGCAGAAGATTTAAGTGCTGCTGTAGGCCGTCCTTGGATGGTGACAGAAGCACCAGATCATCAGCAAACAGTAGACATTTGACTTCAGATTCTAGTAGGGTGAGGCCGGGTGCTGCAGACTGTTCTAGTGCCCTCGCCAATTCGTTGATATATATGTTGAAGAGGGTGGGGCTTAAACTGAATCCCTGTCTCACCCCACGGCCCTGTGGAAAGAAATGTGTGTGTTTTTTGCCAATTTTAACCGCACACTTGTTGTTTGTGTACATGGATTTTATAACTTCGTATGTTTTTCCCCCAACCACACCTTCCATCAATTTGTATAGCAGACCCTCATGCCAAATTGAGTCAAAAGCTTTTTTGAAATCAACAAAGCATGAGAAGACTTTGCCTTTGTTTTGTTTTGTTTGTTTGTCAATTAGGGTGTACACGGCGAAAACGTGGTCTGTCGTACGGTAATTTTGTAAAAAGCCAATTTGACATTTGCTCAGTACATTGTTTTCACTGAGGAAATGAACTAGTCTGCTGTTAATGATAATGCAGAGGATTTTCCCAAGGTTTGCTGTTGACGCATATCCCACGGTAGTTATTGGGGTCAAATTTGGCTCCACTTTTGTGGATTGGGGTGATAAGTCCTTGGTTCCAAATATTGGGGAAGATGCCAGAGCTAAGGATGATGTTAAAGAGTTTAAGTATAGCCAATTGGAATTTGTGGTCTGTATATTTTATAATTTCATTGAGGATACCATCAACACCACAGGCCTTTTTGGGTTGGAGGGTTTGTATTTTGTCCTGTAGTTCATTCAATGTAATTGGAGAATCCAGTGGGTTCTGGTAGTCTTTAATAGTTGATTCTAAGATTTGCATTTGATCATGTATATTTTTTTGCTGTTTGTTCTTTGTTATAGGGCCAAAAATATTGGAGAAGTGGTTTACCCATACATCTCCATTTTGGATAGATAGCTCATCATGTTGTTGTTTGTTGAGTGTTTTCCAATTTTCCCAGAAGTGGTTAGAGTCTAAGGATTCTTCAATTACATTGAGCTGATTTCTGACATGCTGTTCCTTCTTTTTCCGTAGTGTATTTCTGTATTGTTTTAGTGATTCACCATAGTGAAGGCGTAGGCTCAGGTTTTCAGGGTCTCTATGTTTTTGGTTGGATAGGTTTCTCAATTTCTTTCTTAGGTTTTTGCATTCTTCATCAAACCATTTGTCACTGTTGTTACTTTTCTTCAGTTTTCTGTTAGAGATTTTTAGATTTGATAGGGAAGCTGAGAGGTCAAATATACTGTTTAGGTTTTCTACTGCCAAGTTTACACCTTCACTATTACAGTGGAACATTTTGTCCAGGAAGCTCTCTAAAAGGGATTGAATTTGTTGTTGCCTAATTGTTTTTTGGTAGGTTTCAACACTACTTTCCTTCCATCTATAGCATTTCTTAATATTATTCAGTTCCCTTGGCTTTGATGCCTCATGATTGAGTATTGCTCTGTTCAAGTAGACTGTGATTTTGCTGTGGTCTGATAGGGGTGTCAGTGGGCTGACTGTGAACGCTCTGAGAGACTCTGGGTTGAGGTCAGTGATAAAGTAGTCTATTGTACTACTGCCAAGAGATGAGTTATAGGTGTACCTACCAAAGGAGTCCCCTCGAAGCCTAACATTGACTATGTACATACCCAGTGTGCGACAGAGCTGCAGGAGTTGCGACCCATTTTTGTTGGTTATGTTGTCGTAGTTGTGCCTAGGGGGGCATATGGGGGAGGGAATGCTGTCACCTCCAGGTAGGTGTTTGTCCCCCTGTCTGCTGAGGGTGTCAGGTTCTTGTCCAGTTCTGGCATTTAGGTCGCCACAGACTAGTACATGTCCCTGGGTCTGGAAATGATTGATTTCCCCCTCCGGGATGGAGAAGCTGTCTTCATTAAAGTATAGGGATTCTAGTGGGGGCATATACAGTTGAAGTCGGAAGTTTACATACACTTAGGTTGGAGTCAATAAAACTTGTTTTTCAACCACTCCACAAATTTCTTGTTAACAAACTATAGTTTTGGCAAGTCGGTTATGACATCTACTTTGTGCATGACACAAGTAATTTTTCCAACAATTGTTTACAAACAGATTATTTCACTTATAATTCACTGTATCACAATTTCAGAAGTTTACATACACTAAGTTGACTGTGCCTTTAAACAGCTTGGAAAATTCCAGAAAATGATGTGATGGCTTTAGAAGCTTCTGATAGGCTAATTGACATCATTTGTGGATGTATTTCAAGGCCTACCTTCAAACTCAGTGCCTCTTTGCTTGACATCATGGGAAAATCAAAAGAAATCAGCCAAGACCTCAGAAGAAAAATTGTAGACCTCCACAAGTCTGGTTCATCCTTGGGAGCAATTTTCAAACACCTGAAGGTACCACATTCATCTGTACAAACAATAGTACGCAAGTATAAACCACGCAGACGTCATACCGCTCAGGAAGGAGACGCGTTCTGTCTCCTAGAGATTAACGTACTTTGGTGCGAAAAGTGCAAATCAATCCCAGAACACCAGCAAAGGACCTTGTGAAGATGCTGTAGGAAAGTATCTATATCCACAGTAAAATGAGACCTATATCGACATAACCTGAAAGGCCGCTCAGCAAGGAAGAAGCCACTGCTCCAAAACCGCCATAAAAAAGCCAGACTATGGTTTGCAACTGCACATGGGGACAAAGATCTTACTTTTTGGAGAGATGTCCTCTGGTCTGATGAAACAAAAATGGAAATGTTTGGACATAATAACCATCGTTATGTTTGAAGGAAAAAGGGGAAGGCTTGCAAGCCGAATAACACCATCCCAACCGTGAAGCACGGGGGTGGCAGAATCATGTTGTGGGGGTGCTTTGCTGCAGGAGGGACTGGTGCACTTCACAAAATAGATGGCATCATGAGGAAGGAAAATTATGTGGATATATTGAAGCAACATCTCAAGACATCAGTCAGGAAGTTAAAGCTTGGGTTGCAAATGGGTCTTCCAAATGGACAATGACCCCAAGCATACTTCCAAAGTTGTGGCAAAATAGCTTAAGGACAACAAAGTCAAGGTATTGGAGTGGCCATCACAAAGTCCTGACCTCAACCTATAGAAAATCTGTGGGCAGAACTGAAAAGCATGTGCGAGCAAGGAGGCCTACAAACCTGACTCAGTTACACCAGCTCTGTCAGGAGGAATGGACCAAAATTCACCCAACTTATTGTGGGAAGCTTGTGGAAGACTACCCGAAACGTTTGGCCCAAGTTAAACAATTTAAAGGCAATGCTACCAAATACTAATTGAGTGTATGATTAAATAAATAAAAGCTGAAATAAATCATTCTCTCTACTATTATTCTGACATTTCACATTCTTAAAATAAAGTGGTGATCCTAACTGACCTAAGACAGGGAATTAAATGTCAGGAATTGTGAAAAACTGAGTTTAAATGTATTTGGCTAAGGTGTATGTAAACTTCTGACTTCAACTGTAGGTAGCACACAGGAGGACATTTTTCTCTGTAGGGATAATTTCCTTTTGAATTTCTAGCCAAATGTAAAATGTTCCTGTTTTGATTAATTTAATAGAGTGAGTTAGGTCTGCTCTATACCAAATTAGCATACCCTCTGAGTCCCTTCCCTGTTTCACACCTGGTAGTTTGGTGGATGGGACTACCACCTCTCTGTAACCTAGAGGGCAACCAGTGGGTCCGTCTCCTCTATACCATGTTTCTTGTAGGATGACAATGTCTGTATTTCCGATTTCTTTGGTGAAGTCCAGGTTCCTGCTCTTTAGGCCAAAGGCAGATGACCTCAGGCCTTGGATATTCCAGGATGAAATAGTGAAGGCTTTGTGTTCTCTAAAGTGTCTAATGTTGTTGGTTGTGTGGTTTGGCCTCAGGCCAGTAATTGTGAGCAGAGCCTGCTGAGCATCTGGTACATGCCATTGGCTTGGGCTAGTGTAAGAGTGGGGTTTGGGCCTGTTTGCCTGCTCACGGCCTGGGCGTATGTGTGACTTTCATGTTGAGGCCCTCTTTGCGGGAGTGGGGGGCATGGGGTGGGTAGGAGGGGCATAGGTCTGATCTGAGGGGGCCTAAATGGGGTGTGGGCATGGTTGACTTGGGGGGGTGTTAATTGGTGGGGGTGGGGGTGTAGATGTGGCTGATGGTGCTGTGGTCTGGATGTAGGTCCTCTCGGCGGGGGTCCTCTATGTGTAGGTCCGGGGGGGGGTCCCGCAGGTCTGGTAGAGTGTCTCGCTGGTCTGGGCGGGGTGTCTGTTGATCTGTTGCTCCTGTGTGAGGTGTTGGGTCTGCAGTTGAGGGTGATATCCTTTAGGGTCCGGGCGAAGGTGGGCACTGCTGCCTTGTATGTGGTGCTCTGTAGCTCAGCTGGTAGAGTTCGGCGCTTGTAACGCCAAGGTAGTGGGTTCGATCCCCGGGACCACCCATACACAAAAAAAATGTATGCACGCATGACTGTAAGTCGCGTTGGATAAAAGCGTCTGCTAAATGGCATATTATTGTATAGGTGGACCTGGTCGTAAGAGCTGTTCATGTCCAGGGTGGAGTGGTGGGCCAGGTAGACATTTGGTTTTGATGCACAGTCACGGGAAATACTGGCGTTTACCTGCTGTATGGTAGCAGGGTGGAAGTATTTTCATAGTAGCAGGGTTGAGATAACCACTTGTGCGTTGGGGAAAGTAGAAGAAGCTTTTTCTATCACTCCCTTGAGTGCTGTGGCCAGCCTTTCCTGCTGTGTTCTCATGTCGTTTGTGCCTGTGTGTATTATTATGTGGCTGGGTGATCCTAGTTGGTCCTTAGACAGAAGGTCTAGGGCACGCTGGGTGTTTGGACACCAGAGTTTAGACACAGTGTGTTTGGGGAAAAGTTTATTTTCTTGTATGTATTTCCCGTTTGAGTCCATAAGGAGTACAATCTGTGGCTTGTGTATGTCCTCAGTGGGTGTGGGGGAGTCGTCATGAGGGCTATCAGGGTGGCTGACAGGGGGGGTGATCAGCGTCCACACCGTGTGTGTGTGTGTGTGTGTGTGTGTGTAGCTACACTACCAGTTCTGCAGTCTTAATGAGACTGACAGAAGTCAATGTGATACCAAAGAGCCTACTTTTTCTTTGCAGTTAGACATGCGAGCCAGCAACCGGGAAAAAGCGAACTGTAAAATCTGTCGGGAAGTGAGCCTTCTAGCCCCTGCCGCTCCTCATCTCATCATTCCCTTTGTTTTGTCTTGTTGATTACACACACCTGGTTCATATCCCCTCATCAGCACCTGTATCAGTATTCCCTCTGCCTCCCATGTCTTTGTGTGTGATTGTTTATTGTGGAGGTGACTATAGCTTGGTGGAGCTATATTGTATTGTGTATCGGCGGGATATTCACCTGTGTGCCTTGTTTTCTCCAGTTCGCCGTATTACCGCACTGGAGTGTTTTACGCATTGCTGCGTACGTCTGTATTGCCGAATAAACCATTTATTCTGTGATTTACCCTCCTGCGCCTGACTCCGTCCTAAACCACACGCTACAGAATCACACACCCAACAGCATGGAGTCAGCAGGAGCGGGGAATATGCCTGGAGTCGTGGAGCGGGTCCGGGAGCATTCCAACATGTTAGCCAGTTTGGGCGAAGCGATGGATCGGGTTCTCCAGGTCATCCAGCGTCTGGAGAGGAGAGGACCTGACCCTTCGGGACCAGCTAAGCGACCGGATCCAGCCACCCACACCCCAGCGCCCAGAGGTATTCACCTATCCCGACCGAGGGAGTACGATGGCACAGCGGCCCGCTGCCAGGGATTCCTCCTGCAGCTGGACCTCTATTTTTCCACCATCAGCCCGGCTCTATCGGAGCGGGAGAAGGTGTCCGCCCTCGTCTCCTGCCTCTCTGGGAAAGCCCTGGAGTGGGCCAACGTGGTCTGGAGTGAAGGAGGAGACGCGTTGGACAACTACGGGGAGTTCGCTCGCCTCTTCCGGGCCATCTTCGATCACCCTCCCGAAGGGAGAGAGGCGGGCATGCGGCTGGTCCATCTGAGGCAGGGAACGAGGACCACGCAGGACTTTGCCCTGGAGTTTAGAACTCTAGCAGCTGGGTCTGGGTGGAACGAGTGGGCCCTCATCAATCGCTTCCGGTGCAGCCTGTGAGAGGACGTCCGAAGGGAGCTAGCCTGCCGGGATACCACATTGACTTTCAACCAGCTGGTGGACATGGCCATCCGGTTGGACAACCTGCTGGCTTCAAGAGGACGTCCTGGAAGGGGCCTGCCCGTTTCACCCCCGTTCAACCCGGATTACGTTCCGATGGAGCTGGGTGGCAGCAGCGATCCGGGAGAACGGAGCACGCTGTCGTCAGAGTTCTTCTGGGTCTGGAGGCGGCAGGCAGGGCACTCTCATGTCATCTCAGGTAGCGCAAACCCACACTCGTTCAGAGCCCTCTGCTGCGCACTTCATCATACACGTCACCTTCCTTGATTACATGTTAGTTCCCCAGTGTAAGGCACTGGTTGATTCAGGCGCAGCTGGGAACTTCATGGACAGGTCCTTAGCTAATAGTCTATGTATCACATTGGTTCCCCTACCCATTCCATTGCCCATCAAAGCACTTGACAGTCGACCATTAGGGTCAGGTTATGTTAGGGAGGTTACAGCACCAGTCGATGATTATGCAGGAGACCCATAGGGAGTAAATCACCTTTTTTATTATTGAGTCCCCTGATTTCCCTGTTGTGTTGGTCCTTCCCTGGCTAGCACAACATGACCACACCTTTCCATGGCCACAGAGGGTTCTCATGGGGTGGTCGCGAGAGTGTCATGGTAGGTGTCTAGCTGTTTCCGTTGGTGCAACCACGGTGGAAAGTCGAGACACTACCTCCACCGTGCGCATTCCCCCCGAATATCTCGATTTGGCGCAAGTGTTTTCTAAAATGCAGGTGACCAAATTACCGCCCCATCGGGCGGGGGATTGCGTGATAAACCTCTGGGTAGACGCTGTGCCTCCCAGGAGTCATGTATATCCCCTGTCGCAGGCTGAAACGGAGGCTATGGAGACATACATCTCCGAGTCCCTGCGCCAGGGGTTCATACGTCCCTCCACTTCACCCGCCTCCTCGAGTTTATTTTTCGTGAAGAAGAAAGACGGAGGTCTACACCCTTGCATTGATTACCGGGCACTTAATCAAACTACCATTTGCTACAGTTACCCTCTACCCATCATCTCCTCTGTTATCAAATCAATGCATGGGGCGCGCTTCTTCACGAAATTAGATCTCAGGAGTGCGTACAACCTGGTGCATGTCCGGGAAGGGGACGAGTGGAAGACAGCATTTAGCACAACCATGGGGCATTATGAATACCTGGTGATGCCGTACAGGTTGACGAATGCTCCATCAGTCTTCCAGTCCTTTGTGAAAGAGGTGTTTCGGGACGTGCTTGGTCGCGGTGTGGTGGTCTACATCGATGACATTCTGGTGCATTCCGCTATGCGCGCCGAGCATGTGTCCCTGGTTCGCAGAGTGCTGGGCCGACTGTTGGAGCATGACCTATATGCCAAGGCAGAAAAGTGTCTGTTCTTCCAACAGTCCATCTCCTTCCTCGGATACCACATCACCACCTCAGGTGTGAAGATGGAGGGAGACCGCATTTCCGCCGTGCGGAATTGGCAGACTCCAACCACGGTGAAGGAGGTGCAGCGCTTCATTGGCTTTGCCAATTACTATCGGAGGACAGGGCTTTGGCAAGGTCGCAGTTCTCATCACCTCTCTGTTGAAGGGTGGGCCGTCCCGGCTCCGCTGGTCTGCTGAGGATGACAGGGCTTTCAGTAACCTGAGGGCTCTGTTCACCTCAGCCCCGGTACTGGCCCATCCCGATCCATCATTGCCGTTTGTAGTGGAGGTGGATGCGTCCGAGGTAGGGGTAGGCACTGTCCTATCCCAACGCTCGGGTACGCCACCCAAGCTCCGCCCCTGTACCTTCTTCTCGAAGAAGCTCAGCAAGGCGGAGCAGAACTACGACGTTGGTGATCGGGAGCTGTTGACTGTTGTCAGAGCCCTGACCGCGTGGAGGCACTGGCTAGAGGGGGCAAAAAACTCTTTCCTCTTCTGGACTGACCACCGTAACCTGGAGTACATCCGGGCAGCGAGGAGGCTGAACCCTCGCCAGGCCAGGTGGGCCTTGTTCTTCACCAGGTTTCATTTCACGCTTTCCTACATACCAGCACTAAGAACGTGAAGGCAGACATACTGTCACGGCTGCACGACACAGAGGAGAGGCCCATAGACAACACCTCCATACTCCCGGCCTCCTGCATTGTGGCGCCAGTAGTGTGGACTGTGGACGCGGACATAGAGCGGGTGTTACACACAGAGCCATCTCCACCTCAGTGCCCGGCTGGGCTGCGGTACGTGCCGTCTATTGTCCGTGATTGTCTTATCTATTGGGCACACACGTCCCCATCCTCTGGTCACCCAGGCATCGGCCGTACAGTGTGCTGCCTGACCGGGAAGTACTGGTGGCCTACCTTGGCTAAGGACGTGAGGGTGTATGTCTCCTCCTGCTCGGTGTGCACCCAGAGTAACGCACCTAGGCACCTTCCAGCGGGTAAGTTAAACCCCTTACCAGTTCCACAACGGCCATGGTCCCACTTATCTATTGACTTTCTAACTGATCTTCCCCTCTCTCAGGGTAACACCACCAACCTGGTTGTTGTGGACCGCTTTTCTAAAGCCTGCCGCCTCCTTCCTCTGCCCGGTCTCCCCACGGCCCTGCAAACTGCGGAGGCCCTGTTTACTCACGTCTTCCAGCACTACGGGGTGCCAGAGGACATCATGTCTGACCGGGGTCCCCAGTTTACGTTCAGGGTCTGGAAGGCGTTCATGGAACGTCTGGGGGTCTCGGTCAGCCTGACCTCTGGGTTTCACCCCGAGTCTAATGGGCAGGTGGAACGGGTGAATCAGGATGTGAGTAGGTTCCTGCGGTCCTACTGCCAGCACTAACCTAAATCCCTTTAAATGTGTCTTAGGGTATCAGCCATGGCATGAGAGCCAGACCGAAGCTCCTGCGGTGGACGACTGGTTTCGGCACGCGGAGGAGACGTGGAACGCTGCCCACGTGCATCGCCAGAACGCCAACGCTGACCGCCACCATAGTGAGGCCCCGGTCTTTGTACCGGGTGATCGGGTCTGGCTCTCGTCCCGGAATCTGCCCCTCCGCCTTCCCTGCCGGAAGCTGAGCCCGCGGTTTGTGGGGCTGTTCAAAGTCCTGAGGAGAATAAACGAGGTTACGTATAGGTTACTACTCCCTCCTGATTACCGTATTAACCCCTCGTTTCACGTGTCTCTCCTCAGGCCGGTGGTGGCTGGTCCGCTCCAGGAGTCTGAGGTGCGGGAGGTCCCTCTGCTCCCTCTGGACATCGAGGGGGCCCCGGCGTACTCTGTCCGTTCCATCCTGGATTCGAGGCGTCGGGTGGGGGCCTTCAGTACCTCGTGGAGTGGGAGGGGTACAGTCCGGAGGAGCGGTGCTGTGTCCCGGTGAGGGATGTCCTCGATCCCTCCCTGTTGCGGGATTTCCACCGTCGCCATCTGGCTCGCCCTGCTCTGCGTCCTCCTGGCCGTCCCCGAGGCTGGTGTCGGGGTACTGCTGGAGCTGCGCGTCAAGGGGGGTACTGTCACGACTTCCTCCGAAGCTGCCTCCTCTCTGTACCGCTGTATTGTCGAATAAACCTTTTATTCTGTGATTTACCCTCCTGCGCCTGACTCCGTCCAAAATCACCTGCTACAACCGGTTCGAAACAAAGAAAAGTACTGGTTTATATCTTTCCTTTCTGTTTCTTTTTAAACCTATGAAATTGTACATCTTTTTTTATTTAGCTCAACGTTAAATTACTTAACCAATTATGCAGTGTGGATAGAGCAGCTTGCTATGGAGCGGGCAATCTATAGCTCAGTGAGTTGTTTACATGCGTGATGGAAAGACAAGTGTCGGGCACAAGATGCAACTGACATTTTGTTGGTGGGGAGAGAGAGAGAGAGAGAGAGAGAGACAGAGAGAGAGAGAGAGAGACAGAGAGAGACAGAGAGAGAGAGAGACAGAGAGAGAGAGAGAGAGAGAGAGAGAGAGAGAGAGAGAGAGAGAGAGAGAGAGAGAGAGAGAGAGACAGAGAGAGAGACAGAGAGAGAGAGAGAGAGAGAGAGAGAGAGAGAGAGAGAGGGTGGAGGAGGAGGCTTGAAGCTCTGGACATCTTGTTATGACGTGCATTATCTGAATTAGGGCCACAGAATTATACCTACGGAGGAGCGACTTCTATGGAGGAACTTAGAATGTCTTTAAACTTCAGAGTTGGCTTAACGTTGGACCAGAGAGGCTAGCTAGCTAACAAGCTTGTGTGTGCAGAGCGGTACCAGAATTAAAAACACGTCTTACATTTTTGTAGTTAATAAATCCAATGTGAAATGTGATAACTATAGTATCCCTAACTAGCATTGAATTAGCGAATCCATTATTCTCTAATAAAAAATATCTCTCCCTATCTTCTGAAACACGCTTGTAATGTCAGTAGGCTACAGCTATGCTTTGGAGGGGGATGGGCAGGTAGCCTACATGCCCACCTACTGGTAAAGATGTCCAGCTGGCAGGCAGACACTGGAAGAAGATTCTGATTGACAGAGGGAGGGCTTTGCATAGGCGCTTTGTAGTTATTAACCGGTTCCCATGCTTGTAAAATAACGGCTATGTTCCAGAACGTTATAGATCACTTTCCTTCCCGGTTCTGATTCTGTTCCCTGAACATTTTAGTTATTTTCCGGTTTTCTGTTCTGTTCCCTGAACCGGTTCCAACCCCTGGTATGTATGTACAGTATGTATGTGTGTATGTTTGTGTATGCTTGTGTGTGTGTGTGTGTGTGTGTGTGTGTGTGTGTGTGTGTGTGTGTGTGTGTGTGTGCAATTGACCAATAAAGGGATCCTAAAATCTTAAGCTATTGTGCTGCCTGCTGCAAGAAGAATCACTGCAGTCTCTCTCTGTTCCGTGCACATTATAGAGGATACATTAGTACTGTACAGTATGTGGATATTGAGATGTAGTCCATTTTTAGAAACCATGAATCACCGTCATCGCTTCTAGCGAAAAGAAAAAAAGAAGCATGGATCGCAGTGCTTGGAGGGAGGGAGGGAGGGAGGGAGGGAGGGAGGGAGGGAGGGAGGGGTGAAAGAGAAGGCATAGAATGAGGATTTTTCTTTTCTTTATGTTGAAAAGCTGTATTAAAAAAAAGGTTTAGCATGCACACTACTCACTGTCTTGCAGCTATAGGTTTGTGGTGAACTAACTCCTTGTGTTATGGTATAGGTGTCTAACTCCTTGTGTTATGGTATAGGTGACTAACTCCTTGTGTTATGGTATAGGTGACTAACTCCTTGTGTTATGGTATAGGTGACTAACTCCTTGTGTTATGGTATAGGTGACTAACTCCTTGTGTTATGGTATAGGTGACTAACTCCTTGTGTTATGGTATAGGTGACTAACTCCTTGTGTTATGGTATAGGTGACTAACTCCTTTTGTTATGGTATAGGTGACTAACTCCTTGTGTTATGGTATAGGTGACTAACTCCTTGTGTTATGGTATAGGTGACTAACTCCTTGTGTTATGATATAGGTGACTAACTCCTTGTGTTATGGTATAGGTGACTAACTCCTTGTGTTATGGTATAGGTGACTAACTCCTTGTGTTATGATATAGGTGACTAACTCCTTGTGTTATGGTATAGGTGTCTAACTCCTTGTGTTATGGTATAGGTGACTAACTCCTTGTGTTATGATATAGGTGACTAACTCCTTGTGTTATGGTATAGGTGACTAACTCCTTGTGTTATGGTATAGGTGACTAACTCCTTGTGTTATGGTATAGGTGACTAACTCCTTGTGTTATGTTATAGGGGACTAACTCCTTGTGTTATGGTATATGTATCTAACTCCTTGTGTTATGGTATAGGTGACTAACTCCTTGTGTTATGGTATAGGTGACTAACTCCTTGTGTTATGGTATAGGTGACTAACTCCTTGTGTTATGGTATAGGTGACTAACTCCTTGTGTTATGATATAGGTGACTAACTCCTTGTGTTATGGTATAGGTGACTAACTCCTTGTGTTATGGTATAGGTGACTAACTCCTTGTGTTATGATATAGGTGACTAACTCCTTGTGTTATGGTATAGGTGTCTAACTCCTTGTGTTATGGTATAGGTGACTAACTCCTTGTGTTATGATATAGGTGACGAACTCCTTGTGTTATGGTATAGGTGACTAACTCCTTGTGTTATGGTATAGGGGACTAACTCCTTGTGTTATTGTATAGGTATCTAACTCCTTGTGTTATGGTATAGGTGACTAACTCCTTGTGTTATGGTATAGGTGACTAACTCCTTGTGTTATGGTATAGGTGTCTAACTCCTTGTGTTATGGTATAGGTGACTAACTCCTTGTGTTATGGTATAGGTGACTAACTCCTTGTGTTATGGTATAGGTGACTAACTCCTTGTGTTATGGTATAGGTGACTAACTCCTTGTGTTATGGTATAGGTGACTAACTCATTGTGTTATGGTATAGGTGACTAACTCCTTGTGTTATGGTATAGGTGACTAACTCCTTGTATTATGGTATAGGTGACTAACTCCTTGTGTTATGGTATAGGTGTCTAACTCCTTGTGTTATGGTATAGGTGACTAACTCCTCGTGTTATGATATAGGTGACTAACTCCTTGTGTTATGGTATAGGTGACTAACTCCTCGTGTTATGGTATAGGTGACTAACTCCTTGTGTTATGATATAGGTGACTAACTCCTTGTGTTATGGTATAGGTGACTAACTCCTTGTGTTATGGTATAGGTGACTAACTCCTTGTGTTATGGTATAGGTGACTAACTCCTTGTGTTATGGTATAGGGGACTAACTCCTTGTGTTATGGTATAGGTGTCTAACTCCTTGTGTTATGGTATAGGTGACTAACTCCTTGTGTTATGGTATAGGTGACTAACTCCTTGTGTTATGGTATAGGTGTCTATCTCCTTGTGTTATGGTATAGGTGACTAACTCCTTGTGTTATGGTATAGGTGACTAACTCCTTGTGTTATGGTATAGGTGACTAACTCCTTGTGTTATGGTATAGGGGACTAACTCCTTGTGTTATGGTATATGTATCTAACTCATTGTGTTATGGTATAGGTGACTAACTCCTTGTGTTATGGTATAGGTGACTAACTCCTTGTGTTATGGTATAGGTGACTAACTCCTTGTGTTATGGTATAGGTGACTAACTCCTTGTGTTATGGTATAGGTGTCTAACTCCTTGTGTTATGTATAGGTGACTAACTCCTTGTGTTATGGTATAGGTGACTAACTCCTTGTGTTATGGTATAGGTGACTAACTCATTGTGTTATGGTATAGGTGACTAACTCCTTGTGTTATGGTATAGGTGACTAACTCCTTGTGTTATGGTATAGGTGACTAACTCCTTGTGTTATGGTATAGGTGACTAACTCCTTGTGTTATGATATAGGTGACTAACTCCTTGTGTTATGGTATAGGTGACTAACTCCTTGTGTTATGGTATAGGTGACTAACTCATTGTGTTATGATATAGGTGACTAACTCCTTGTGTTATGGTATAGGTGACTAACTCCTTGTGTTATGGTATAGGTGACTAACTCCTTGTGTTATGGTATAGGTGACTAACTCCTTGTGTTATGGTATAGGTGACTAACTCATTGTGTTATGGTATAGCTGACTAACTCCTTGTGTTATGGTATAGGTGTCTAACTCCTTGTGTTATGGTATAGGTGACTAACTCCTTGTGTTATGATATAGGTGACTAACTCCTTGTGTTATGGTATAGGTGACTAACTCCTTGTGTTATGATATAGGTGTCTAACTCCTTGTGTTATGGTATAGGTGTCTAACTCCTTGTGTTATGGTATAGGTGACTAACTCCTTGTGTTATGGTATAGGTGTCTAACTCCTTGTGTTATGGTATAGGTGACTAACTCCTTGTGTTATGGTATAGGTGACTAACTCCTTGTGTTATGGTATAGGTGACTAACTCATTGTGTTATGGTATAGGTGACTAACTCCTTGTGTTATGGTATAGGTGTCTAACTCCTTGTGTTATGGTATAGGTGACTAACTCCTTGTGTTATGGTATAGGTGTCTAACTCCTTGTGTTATGGTATAGGTGTCTAACTCCTTGTGTTATGGTATAGGTGTCTAACTCCTTGTGTTATGGTATAGGTGACTAACTCCTTGTGTTATGGTATAGGTGACTAACTCCCTGTGTTATGGTATAGGTGACTAACTCCTTGTGTTATGGTATAGGTGACTAACTCCCTGTGTTATGGTATAGGTGACTAACTCCTTGTGTTATGGTATAGGTGACTAACTCATTGTGTTATGGTATAGGTGACTAACTCCTTGTGTTATGGTATAGGTGTCTAACTCCTTGTGTTATGGTATAGGTGACTAACTCCTTGTGTTATGGTATAGGTGACTAACTCCTTGTGTTATGGTATAGGTGTCTAACTCCTTGTGTTATGGTATAGGTGACTAACTCCTTGTGTTATGGTATAGGTGACTAACTCCCGGTGTTATGGTATAGGTGACTAACTCCTTGTGTTATGGTATAGGTGACTAACTCATTGTGTTATGGTATAGGTGACTAACTCCTTGTGTTATGGTATAGGTGTCTAACTCCTTGTGTTATGGTATAGGTGACTAACTCCTTGTGTTATGGTATAGGTGACTAACTCCTTGTGTTATGGTATAGGTGTCTAACTCCTTGTGTTATGGTATAGGTGACTAACTCCTTGTGTTATGGTATAGGTGACTAACTCCTTGTGTTATGGTATAGGTGACTAACTCCTTGTGTTATGGTATAGGTGTCTAACTCCTTGTGTTATGGTATAGGTGTCTAACTCCTTGTGTTATGGTATAGGTGACTAACTCCTTGTGTTATGGTATAGGTGACTAACTCCTTGTGTTATGGTATAGGTGACTAACTCCTCCTTGTGTTATGGTATAGGTGACTAACTCCCTGTGTTATGGTATAGGTGACTAACTCCTTGAGTTATGGTATAGGTGACTAACTCCTTGTGTTATGGTATAGGTGACTAACTCCTTGTGTTATGGTATAGGTGACTAACTCCTTGTGTTATGGTATATGTGACTAACTCCTTGTGTTATGGTATAGGTGACTAACTCCTTGTGTTATGGTATAGGTGTCTAACTCCTTGTGTTATGGTATAGGTGTCTAACTCCTTGTGTTATGGTATAGGTGACTAACTCCCTAACCGCCTGGTTTCTCTTTATCTCTACAGCTATAAGCGTGTGGTGACAAAGCAGCGAGCGGCCGTGGCGGTGGTGGTGTGCTGGACCGTGGCCTTCGTCGTGGGCTTGACCCCCATGCTGGGCTGGAACAACCTGTGGAGGTAGATAGCTACGTATTTTAAATTAGTTTTGTGTTGTGTTTGTTAATTACAGTGTGACATTGACTGTGTACGAAATAGCTTACTGTTTCCTTATGAAGTGCACTACTTTTGAACAGGGCCCATAGGGTGCCATTTCAGGCTCCCCAATTTATCCTTTCAATTATGTATTTGTAATAAGAATGATCAAATAGTTCAGCTCTTCTAATTCTGCTATTGATACTATGTATCCATAATATACCCAATTACAAGTAAATAACACCCCTGTCTCTCTCTGTCTCTGTCTCTCTCTCTCTCTCTCTCTCTCTCTCTCTCTCTCTCTCTCTCTCTCTCTCTCTCTCTCTCTCTCTCTCTCTCTCTCTCTCTCTCTCTCTCTCTCTCTCTCTCTCTCTCTCTCTCTCTCTCTCTCTCTCTCTCTCTCTCTGTCTCTCTCTCTCTCTCCATCTCTCTCTCTCTCTCTCTCTCTCTCTCTCTCTCTCTCTCTCTCTCTCTCTCTCTCTCTCTCTCTCTCTCTCTCTCTCTCTCTCTCTCTCTCTCTCTCTCTCTCTCTCTCTCTCTCTCCCTCTCTGTCTCTCTGTCTCTCCCCCCTCTCTTTCTCTCTCCCCCCCTCTCCATCCCTGAAGGCTGCAGCAGAACGGTTCCCTGAACGAGGATCTCATCATCACCTGTCAGTTTGAGAACGTAATCAGCATGGACTACATGGTCTACTTCAACTTCTTCGGCTGGGTATTATAACATCTCTCTTTGTGTAGTATATCAGCTGGGTGGAGGTCAGGGCGTCTGATGTTGTTTGTTGAACTTAAGAGAAAGCATATATGTTGTTGTTAAGTAGCTCTGTAGCTCAACTAGTGCATGGGTAAAACACGGTACTGGAGCTAACACGGGACTGGACTGTGTTTCACTACAGGTGCTGCCTCCTTTACTCCTCATGCTGGTCATCTACACAGAGATCTTCTACATGATCCACAAGCAGCTCAACAAGAAGGTGAGGTGACCACCGCCCCTCCTCCCATCTATGTAGCCTCGCCCCACCTCTGTTTCAATTCCATAAGGAGTTGGCAAGAGCAGGAACAGACTAGCTCCTACACTACCACCTACAGCCAGGGGGAACAGACTAGCTCCTACACTACCACCTACAGCCAGGGGGAACAGACTAGCTCCTACACTACCACCTACAGCCAGGGGGAACAGGGGGAACAGACTAGCTCCTACACTACCATCTACAGCCAGGGGGAACAGACTAGCTCCTACACTACCATCTACAGCCAGGGGGAACAGACTAGCTCCTACACTACCATCTACAGCCAGGGGGAACAGGGGAACAGACTAGCTCCTACACTACCATCTACAGCCAGGGGGAACAGACTAGCTCCTACACTACCATCTACAGCCAGGGGGAACAGACTAGCTCCTACACTACCACCTACAGCCAGGGGGAACAGACTAGCTCCTACACTACCATCTACAGCCAGGGGAACAGACTAGCTCCTACACTACCATCTACAGCCAGGGGGAACAGACTAGCTCCTACACTACCATCTACAGCCAGGGGGAACAGACTAGCTCCTACACTACCATCTACAGCCAGGGGGAACAGACTAGCTCCTACACTACCACCTACAGCCAGGGGGGAACAGGGGGAACAGACTAGCTCCTACACTACCACCTACAGCCAGGGGGAACAGACTAGCTCCTACACTACCATCTACAGCCAGGGGGAACAGACTAGCTCCTACACTACCACCTACAGCCAGGGGGAACAGACTAGCTCCTACACTACCATCTACAGCCGGGGGGAACAGACTAGCTCCTACACTACCATCTACAGCCAGGGGGAACAGACTAGCTCCTACACTACCATCTACAGCCGGGGGGAACAGACTAGCTCCTACACTACCATCTACAGCCAGGGGGAACAGACTAGCTCCTACACTACCATCTACAGCCAGGGGGAACAGACTAGCTCCTACACTACCACCTACAGCCAGGGGGAACAGGAGGAACAGACTAGCTCCTACACTACCATCTACAGCCAGGGGGAACAGACTAGCTCCTACACTACCACCTACAGCCAGGGGGAACAGACTAGCTCCTACACTACCATCTACAGCCAGGGGGAACAGACTAGCTCCTACACTACCACCTACAGCCAGGGGGAACAGGGGGAACAGACTAGCTCCTACACTACCACCTACAGCCAGGGGGAACAGGGGGAACAGACTAGCTCCTACACTACCATCTACAGCCAGGGGGGAACAGACTAGCTCCTACACTACCATCTACAGCCAGGGGGAACAGACTAGCTCCTACACTACCACCTACAGCCGGGGGGAACAGACTAGCTCCTACACTACCATCTACAGCCAGGGGGAACAGACTAGCTCCTACACTACCACCTACAGCCAGGGGGAACAGACTAGCTCCTACACTACCACCTACAGCCAGGGGGAACAGGGGAACAGACTAGCTCCTACACTACCATCTACAGCCAGGGGGAACAGACTAGCTCCTACACTACCACCTACAGCCAGGGGGAACAGGGGGAACAGACTAGCTCCTACACTACCATCTACAGCCAGGGGGAACAGACTAGCTCCTACACTACCATCTACAGCCAGGGGGAACAGACTAGCTCCTACACTACCATCTACAGCCAGGGGGAACAGACTAGCTCCTACACTACCACCTACAGCCAGGGGGAACAGACTAGCTCCTACACTACCATCTACAGCCAGGGGGAACAGACTAGCTCCTACACTACCACCTACAGCCAGGGGGAACAGACTAGCTCCTACACTACCATCTACAGCCAGGGGGAACAGACTAGCTCCTACACTACCACCTACAGCCAGGGGGAACAGACTAGCTCCTACACTACCACCTACAGCCAGGGGGAACAGGGGGAACAGACTAGCTCCCACACTACCACCTACAGCCAGGGGGAACAGGGGGAACAGACTAGCTCCCACACTACCATCTACAGCCAGGGGGAACAGACTAGCTCCTACACTACCATCTACAGCCAGGGGGAACAGACTAGCTCCTACACTACCACCTACAGCCAGGGGGAACAGGGGGAACAGACTAGCTCCTACACTACCACCTACAGCCGGGGGAATTGATTCCCTGAGTATCTGAATATAAGACCTATAGTAATGATTATTCATTAATAATAACAAGAATACTAAATCAAGATAATATTTACTCTTACAGGCTTGCACCGTCAGCCACACCGACCCCAACAAGTACTATGACAAGGAACTCAAACTGGCCAAGTCATTGGCTCTGGTTCTCTTCCTGTTTGCCATCAGCTGGCTTCCCCTCCACATCATCAACTGC
Organism: Coregonus clupeaformis; assembly: GCF_020615455.1. NCBI lineage: Eukaryota > Metazoa > Chordata > Actinopteri > Salmoniformes > Salmonidae > Coregonus > Coregonus clupeaformis. The sequence goes on along the minus strand of NC_059215.1, from coordinate 49,334,283 downwards.
GTCACGTTGTTCTGTCCGACCTGCGACAAACCCCTGTTCCTGATCTACATCGCTATATTGCTCACGCACGGCAACTCAGCCGTCAACCCCATCGTCTACGCCTTCCGCATCAAGAAGTTCCGCGACGCTTTCCTGAAGATCTGGAAGCAGTACTTCTGTTGTAAGGACGTACCCGCCATTTTGAACCAGCCCAGTGAGAAGGATGGGAATGAGAAGGGGAACCAGAATGGGAACGGGAATCCTAATCTGAACGGGGACTCACAGCCAGCTCTGTCGCCACCACAAGAAGGGCAGCAGCCTCCACTAGAGCAGGGGGCCAAGCACCAACTGCCACAGTCTCACAACGATGCCACACCACAGCAGAAACCCCCCATGGAGCACAACAATATCTAACTGCTCTACTTTGACGTGTCAGAAACCTGTCAGTTCCTATGTTTTGGGAGATGAATAGAGGTTGTTTGACAGGAGTCAGAGGCATACTGATAGTATTCGTTCGGAATGTATAGCAACCAATGGAGGAGTGTGACATGGTGAAAGAAACGTTTAATCAGTCTACTTTTTGTACCTCGCACCTGGATGTGATTGGATGTTTGTGTACACTACTTTGAAAGGAGTGTGACATGGTACCTACTGAATGGAAGGATTCTGGTGCAGTGTTTGGCCACTTGCAGCTTAAGGATCCATCTTACAGACTGTGAAATCAAATTTGAACATTAATGTGGTGGTGTACAGTGGGGGAAAAAAGTATTTAGTCAGCCACCAATTGTGCAAGTTCTCCCACTTAAAAAGATGAGAGAGGCCTGTAATTTTCATCATGGGTACACGTCAACTATGACAGACAAATTCAGAAAAGAAAATCCAGAAAATCACATTGTAGGATTTTTTATGAATTTATTTGCAAATTATGGTGGAAAATAAGTATTTGGTCACCTACAAACAAGCAAGATTTCTGGCTCTCACAGACCTGTAACTTCTTCTTTAAGAGGCTCCTCTGTCCTCCACTCGTTACCTGTATTAATGGCACCTGTTTGAACTTGTTATCAGTATAAAAGACACCTGTCCACAACTTCAAACAGTCACACTCCAAACTCCACTATGGCCAAGACCAAAGAGCTGTCAAAGGACACCAGAAACAACATTGTAGACCTGCACCAGGCTGGGAAGACTGAATCTGCAATAGGTAAGCAGCTTGGTTTGAAGAAATCAACTGTGGGAGCAAATATTAGGAAATGGAAGACATACAAGACCACTGATAATCTCCCTCGATCTGGGGCTCCACGCAAGATCTCACCCCGTGGGGTCAAAATGATCACAAGAACAGTGAGCAAAAATCCCAGAACCACACGGGGGGACCTAGTGAATGACCTGCAGAGAGCTGGGACCAAAGTAACAAAGCCTACCATCAGTAACACACTACGCCGCCAGGGACTCAAATCCTGCAGTGCCAGACGTGTCCCCTTGCTTAAGCCAGTACATGACCAGGCCCATCTGAAGTTTGCTAGAGTGCATTTGGATGATCCAGAAGAGGATTGGGAGAATGTCATATGGTCAGATGAAACCAAAATAGAACTTTTTGGTAAAAACTCAACTCGTCGTGTTTGGAGGACAAAGAATGCTGAGTTGCATCCAAAGAACACCATACCTACTGTGAAGCATGGGGGTGGAAACATCATGCTTTGGGGCTGTTTTTCTGCAAAGGGACCAGGACGACTGATCTGTGTAAAGGAAAGAATGAATGGGGCCATGTATCGTGAGATTTTGAGTGAAAACCTCCTTCCATCAGCAAGGGCATTGAAGATGAAACGTGGCTGGGTCTTTCAGCATGACAATGATCCCAAACACACCGCCCGGGCAACGAAGGAGTGGCTTCGTAAGAAGCATTTCAAGGTCCTGGAGTGGCCTTGCCAGTCTCCAGATCTGAACCCCATAGAAAATCTTTGGAGGGAGTTGAAAGTCCGTGTTGCCCAGCGACAGCCCCAAAACATCATTGCTCTAGAGGAGATCTGCATGGAGGAATGGGCCAAAATACCAGCAACAGTGTGTGAAAACCTTGTGAAGACTTACAGAAAACGTTTGACCTGTGTCATTGCCAACAAAGGGTATATAACAAAGTATTGAGAAACGTTTGTTATTGACCAAATACTTATTTTCCACCATAATTTGCAAATAAATTCATAAATAATCCTACAATGTGATCTTTTGGATTTTCTTTTCTCATTTTATCTGTCATAGTTGACGTGTACCTATGATGAAAATTACAGGCCTCTCTCATCTTTTTAAGTGGGAGAACTTGCACAATTGGTGGCTGACTAAATACTTTTTTCCCCACTGTATTTGAGTTTGAGGCGGAGGAAAAAAAACATTGAAAATGAGTATTAGGGTTTATACGGTAAAAACATTGACAATTATTATTAGGGTTTATACGGTAAAAAAGTGTAATCAAAAACTTGCAATAATGTAAGTCTCTTTGATAATGAGACATCTTAGTAACTAACTGAACTGAAGAAACTAAGCTTTAACTGACAGTTAACAGAACACTGACAGTTGGTCTTTTTAGCATTGCGAAATTAGAAAGGAACTGACAGTTGGTAGGATCCTCATGACAAAATGTGCAAAATCCAGCACTGATTGTGAGGTCAATCAATGTCAGATTATCAAACATTATAAAACTAAATGAATATGTGACTTAAAAGGGTTCCAGATGTTCCAATTATCAAACGATAAGGTTCATCTTCCTGCGGTTTATTAAACTGTATTGATTTGAGCTGACAAAGGCTTTATATGAATGTAGTGATGTAAATTTGAATTAAATGTAGCTAAGGTGGCAGCTCGTCAGCTGTGAATGAACGCTCACCTCTTGATTCAGGGTCTTAAGGCACAAGAAGCACAGTGGAGGAACGAGTGGAGCGCTGCTCTCCTCTACACCTCTCCTCTCCACTCTACACCTCTCCCCTCTACACCTCTCCTCTCCCCTCTACACCTCTCCTCTCCCCTCTACACCTCTCCTCTCCCCTCTACACCTCTCCTCTCCCCTCTACACCTCTCCCCCCTACACCTCTCCTCTCCCCTACACCTCTCCTCTCCCCTTTACTCCTCTACTCCTCTACATCTCTACACCTCTACACCTCTCCCCTACAACTCTCCTCTCCCCTCTACACCTCTCCCCCCTACACCTCTCCTCTCCCCTCTACATCACTCCTCTCCTCTCCCCTCTACACCTCTACACCTCTACACCTCTCCTCTCCCCTCTACACCTCTCCTCTCCCCTACACCTCTCCTCTCCCCTCTACACCTCTCCTCTCCCCCCTACACCTCTCCTCTCCCCTCTACACTTCTCCTCTCCTCTCCCCTCTACACTTCTCCTCTCCTCTCCCCTCTACACTTCTCCTCTCCCCTCTACACCTCTCTCTCTACACCTCTCCTCTCCTCTCCTCTCCTCTCCTCTCCTCTCCTCTCCTCTCCTCTCCTCTCCTCTCCCTCCCTCTCCTCTCCTCTCCTCTCCTCTCCCTCTCCTCTACCCCTCTCCTCTCCCCTCTCATCCTCTCCCTCTCCCCCCTCTCCCCTCTCTCCTCTCCTCCTCTCTCCCTCTCCTCCTCTCCCTCTCCTCTCCTCTCCCTCTCCTCTCCTCTCCTCTCCTCTCCTCTCCTCTCCTCTCCTCTCCTCTCCTCTCCTCTCCTCTCCTCTCCTCTCCTCTCCTCTCTACACCTGTCCTCTCTCCTCTACGCCGCTGGGAGGACAAACGATAAGGACAAAGAGGTGTCTGTGCTGACACCATGGTTTTGTAATCCATTAATTGCATTCTTCCCTCACCTCCTTCTCCTCCCTCCTCCCTCCCTCCCTCCCTCCCTCCCTCCCTCCCTCCCTCCCTCCCTCCCTCCCTCCCTCCAATACTCCATCCAATACTCCACCATCCCTCCCTCCATCCCTCCAATACTCCATCCTTCCCTCTGCTCAATATTGCTGATCCGCTACAGAGAGAAGAGGAGATACTGCCAAGGATAAGAAACAGGCAGCTGGGATTGAGAGAGAGATAAATAAATATATATACAGTGCCTTCGGAAAGTATTCAGACCCCTTGACTTTTTCCACATTTCGTTACGTTACAGCCTTATTCTAAAATTGATGAAATAGTTTTTTGTTGAAGCACTTTTGTCAACGATTACAGCCTCAAGTCTTCTTGGGTAAGACGCTACAAGCTTGGCACACCTGTATTTGGGGAGTTTCTCCCATTCTTCTCTTCAGCTCTGTCAGTTTAAATGGGGAGCGTTGCTGCACAGCTATTTTCAGGTCTCTCCAGAGATCGGGTTCAAGTCCGGGCTCTGGCTGGGCCACTCAAGGACATTCAGAGACTTGTCCCGAAGCCACTCCTGCGTTGTCATGGCTGTGTGCTTAGGGTCATTGTCCTGTTGGAGGGTGAACCTTCGCCCCAGTCTGAGGTCCTGAGCGCTCTGGAGCAGGTTTTCATCAAGGATATCTCTGTGCTTTGCTCCATTCATCTTTCCCTCGATCCTGACTAGTCTCCCAGTCCCTGCTGCTGAAAAACATCCCTACAGCATGACGCTGCCACCACCATTCTTCACCGTAGGGATGGTGCCAGGTTTCCTCCAGACGTGGTGCTTGGCATTCAGGCCAAAGAGTTCAATCTTGGTTTCATCAGACCAGAGAATCTTGTTTCTTATGGTCTGTGAGTCTTTACGTGCCTTTTGGCAAACTCCAAGTGGGCTGTCATGTGCCTTTTACTGGGGAGTGGCTTCCGTCTGGCCACTCTACCATAAAGGCCTGATTGTTGGAGTGCTGCAGAGATGGTTGTCCTTCTGGAAGGTTCTCCCATCTCCACAGAGGAACTCTAGAGCTCTGTCAGAGTGACCATCGGGTTCTTGGTCACCTCCCTAACCAAGGCCCTTCTCCCATGATTGCTCAGTTTGGCCGGGCGGCCAGCTCTAGGAAGAGTCTTGGTGGTTCCAAACTTCTTCCATTTAAGAAGGATGGAGGCCACTGTGTTCTTGGGGACCTTCAATGCTGCAGAAATGTTTTGTTACCCTTCCCCAGATCTGTGCCTCGACACAATCCTGTCTCTGAGCTCTACGGACAATTCCTTTTGACCTCATGGCTTGGTTTTTGCTCTGACATGCACTGTCAACTGTGGGACCTTATATAGGCAGGTGTGTGCCTTTCCAAATCATGTCCAATCAATTGAATTTACCACACGTGGACTCCAATCAAGTTGTAGAAACATCTCAAGGATGATCAATGGAAACAGGATGCACCTGAGCTCAATTTCGAGTCTCATAGCAAAGGGTCTGAATACGAATGTAAATAAGGTATTTCTGTTTTTTATTTTTAATACATTTGCAAAAATATATAAAAACCTGTTTTCACTTTGACATTATGGGGGATTGTGTGTAGATTACTGAGAATATATATATTTTTTATCCATTTTAGAATAAGGCTGTAACGTAACAAAATGTGGAGAAAGTCAGGGGTCTGAATACTTTCCGAAGGCACTGTATATATATATAGATAGAGAGAGGGAGGGTGAGGGGGAGAGAGAGAGAGAGAGAGAGAGAGAGAGAGAGAGAGAGAGAGAGAGAGAGAGAGAGAGAGAGAGAGAGAGAGAGAGAGACATTTGGGAGGGACTGGGTTGGGGGGATTCATTCCTTCATTCCAACTGAAGGAGCTTTTGAATAAGATTCTATCTCTAGCCCTTCCTTTTAGGGCCTGTATCTCTGTGTGTGAGTGGCTGGGGGCTGGGGGCTGTGGCTGGGGGCTGTGGCTGGGGGCTGTGGCTGGGGGCTGTGGCTGTGGGCTGTGGCTGGGGGCTGGGGGCTGGGGGCTGGGGGCTGTGGCTGGGGGCTGTGGCTGGGGGCTGTGGCTGGGGGCTGTGACTCAGCCATACAGTAATCTTATCAAAGACTACATGCCACTTAACTGGGCCACTTCTTCCATCCACAGCCTTTATCAGTGTTTTAATTTTCCATCCACAGCCTTAATCAGTGTTTTAATTTTCCATCCACAGCCTTAATCAGTTTACATTTTCCATCCACAGCCTTAATCAGTCTATTAATTTTCCATCCACAGCCTTAATCAGTCTATTAATTTTCCATCCACAGCCTTAATCAGTCTATAAATTTTCCATCCACAGCCTTAATCAGTGTTTTAATGTGTCTGGACTGACTGACTGACTGGCTGAGAATTCAAAAGGCCCAGAACAGAAAACCTACATGGAGATGCAGAATCAGACTGTATCTATACTACAGTATTACTGTATCTATACTACAGTATTTCTGTATCTATACTACAGTATTACTGTATCTATACTACAGTATTTATGTATCTATACTACAGTATTACTGTATCTATACTACAGTATTACTGTATCTATACTACAGTATTACTGTATCTATACTACAGTATTTCTGTATCTATACTACAGTATTACTGTATCTATACTACAGTATTACTGTATCTATACTGCAGTATTACTGTATCTATACTACAGTATTTCTGTATCTATACTACAGTATAGCTGTATCTATACTACAGTATAGCTGTATCTATACTACAGTATTTCTGTATCTATACTACAGTATTACTGTATCTAGCTCAACTGGTTTTGCTTCATTTGCGTAATGCTCTGCTTGGAAGTAGCCTGAGTGCCCGGGCCGTCTGTCTGTCTGTCATGTCAACTCCTTGTCACACATTTTCATGGCTTGACAATGACAGCTTTGGAGTTGACGTGAGCACAGATCTGGGTTCAGGCTAGCTTGGAAAGGCACATCCTTCTAACTTTGGATCTTTGACATTGTGTTTGTCTCAAATGGCATCCTATTTCCTGTAGTGCCCACTTTCAACCAGGGCCCTTGCATAGAGCTCTGGTTAAATATAGTGAACTACATATGAAATGGGGTGCTATTTGAGACACACATATCATGTTTGACCGCATTCGCTGTTAGTTCAGTATGAGTAGGAGAATGTAACATATTATAGAGTATGTAAAGTCTTGTATATAACTGATGCCATGCCCAGACTGGGTCTAATTATGGTATATGCAGTGGCTGTTTATACACTGCTAAAAAAAATAAAGGGAACACGTAAACAACACAATGTAACTCCAAGTCAATCACACTTCTGTGAAATCAAACTGTCCACTTAGGAAGCAACACTGATTGACAATAAATGTCACATGCTGTTGTGCAAATGGAATAGACAACAGGTGGAAATTATAGGCAATTAGCAAGACACCCCCCAATAAGGGACTGGTTTTGCAGGTGGTGACCACAGACCACTTCTCAGTTCCTATGCTTCCTGGCTGATGTTTTGGTCACTTTTGAATGCTGGCGGTGCTTTCACTCTAGTGGTAGCATGAGACGGAGTCTACAACCCACACAAGTGGCTCAGGTAGTGCAGCTCATCCAGGAAGGCACATCAATGCGAGCTGTGGCAAGAAGGTTTGCTGTGTCTGTCAGCGTAGTGTCCAGAGCATGGAGGCGCTACCAGGAGACAGGCCAGTACATCAGGAGACATGGAGGAGGCCGTAGGAGGGCAACAACCCAGCAGCAGGACTGCTACCTCCGCCTTTGTGCAAGGAGGAGCAGGAGGAGCAATGCCAGAGCCCTGCAAAATGACCTCCAGCAGGCCACAAATGTGCATGTGTCTGCTCAAACGGTCAGAAACAGACTCCATGAAGGTGGTATGAGGGCCCGACGTCCACAGGTGGGGGTTGTGCTTACAGCCCAACACCGTGCAGGACGTTTGGCATTTGCCAGAGAACACCAAGATTGGCAAATTCGCCACTGGCGCCCTGTGCGCTTCACAGATGAAAGCAGGTTCACACTGAGCACATGTGACAGACGTGACAGAGTCTGGAGACGCCGTGAAGAACGTTCTGCTGCCTGCAACATCCTCCAGCATGACCGGTTTGGCGGTGGGTCAGTCATGGTGTGGGGTGGCATTTCTTTGGGGGGGCCGCACAGCCCTCCATGTGCTCGCCAGAGGTAGCCTGACTGCCATTAGGTACCGAGATGAGATCCTCAGACCCCTTGCTGGTGCGGTTGGCCCTGGGTTCCTCCTAATGCAAGACAATGCTAGACCTCATGTGGCTGGAGTGTGTCAGTTCCTGCAAGAGGAAGTAATTGATGCTATGGACTGGCCCGCCCGTTCCCCAGACCTGAATCCAATTGAGCACATCTGGGACATCATGTCTCGCTCCATCCACCAACGCCACGTTGCACCACAGACTGTCCAGGAGTTGGCGGATGCTTTAGTCCAAGTCTGGGAGGAGATCCCTCAGGAGACCATCCACCACCTCATCAGGAGCATGCCCAGGCGTTGTAGGGAGGTCATACAGGCACGTGGAGGCCACACACACTACTGAGCCTCATTTTGACTTGTTTTAAGGACATTACATCAAAGTTGGATCAGCCTGTAGTGTGGTTTTCCACTTTAATTTTGAGGGTGACTCCAAATCCAGACCTCCATGGTTTGATAAATTTGATTTCCATTGATAATTTTTGTGTGCTTTTGTTGTCAGCACATTCAACTATGTAAAGAAAAAAAGTATTTAATAAGATTATTTCATTCATTCAGATCTAGCATGTGTTATTTTAGTGTTCCCTTTAATTTTTTTTGAGCAGTGTATAATATAATACTGAGACATTCTTTCTACAGAAGTCTTATCATAACCATAATGTCACCGGTATTCACAGGAAGATGCATCCCAGTTTGATGGATGAATGAAATCAGGATCCGGATTCCCAAAGCGTCTCAGAGTAAACAGTGCTGATCTGAGATCAGGTCCTTCCTTGTTCATGTAATCTTGTAGCACTTGTACACTGAGACTGCGAACACAGACCCAGTAAACAGTGCTGATCTGAGATCAGGTCCTTCCTTGTTCATGTAATCTTGTAGCACTTGTACACTGAGACTGCGAACACAGACCCAGTAAACAGTGCTGATCTGAGATCAGGTCCTTCCTTGTTCATGTAATCTTGTAGCACTTGTACACTGAGACTGCGAACACAGACCCAGTTGTGTTAGTGAAAATCTTTAACTTTAACCCACGACCTGTATTGATGTGATGATGAGATATGTATTTATATATACCATTTGTACAAAAATATCACACTTGGAGAAGATGTTAAAAAGAATGACTGAATAAAGATGTTATTGACATGTTCTTCAAAGGTAATGTTACTGGTGTTTTTGAGATGCTGTTGCGCCATGAATAGTGCCAGTCTGGTCGTGCTATCATCCCAACTCCTTGTCACTCGTGTGAAACAGTTATCTAACTCCACGCTTGGTTTCCCAAGGACAGCAATGGCATTGGCAAGAGCACACAGTGGTGGAAAGTCCCCAGTTTTCATACTTGAGTAAAAGTGAAAGTCACCCAGTAAAATACAACTCAAACAGATCTGGATCCAGGCTACACTGAATTGACTACATCCAGGTAAATAATATTGTTAGGTGATCACTGATGATCATTACTTGGAGCTTTCACGACAAACAGAGAGCTATTGCATAGCATGCTGCCATCAATGTGCCGCCATAAGCGGGCAAGCATTACTTTGGAACCATTACAGCATGTAGATCGAGAGAGAACATTGTTATGTCATAAATGCATTAGTTATGTACACGTAGACAAAAACACAAAGCATCCAGGATGTTTTAAACAGCTACGGCAAGCGGATCTACCTAACTAACGTCACACTTCCAAAGAGCTGATTAGAATATTTTGTGGAACACGAGCCTCCTTATCAATGGCATTCAAAATCCTTCACAGGATACTGACAATGAGCATAGTGCATGTAGGCATATCTTTGTAACGATCCCGGCAGTCTGAGTCGGGTCCTGTCTGGTGACCAGTGTTTTGGGTTCGTAGTCTCCTGTTTCCCGAGGGTTCGGGAACGCTCCGGGGAGCTCTCTGGTTTTCCGCACCTGCATCCCGTCAGCAATCTGCACACCTGGCCCTCATCATCACCCTTTTTAGGCTCTGGCCAAACATCCAGTTCCTGACGGATCGTTAGCCATGAACAGTAGGTGTTCTGTGTATCAGTTTAGAGTTTCTTGCGTGAGTTTTGTTGTTTTGTACTTTGTTGAGTTTTTGTGTCCTTACCTCCGTTTTTGTTCCACCTGCAGTCACACGTCCGGAACCTTCACCCCACCTCTGCCTGATGGTCGGCGGCTGCCGAGCCATCACTGGACCTTGTGCTGCACCCCAACTACTCATCCACGCCGCCCGCTCTGTCCCTGGATTATTCTGCACCTTTGGTTGTATCTAAATAAACCCTCACCTTCGTTCAACTCTCCTTGTCCTGGTCTGCTTCGGGTTCTGGCTGAGGGAACTGTGACAGAACGATCCGGCCAAATATGAACCCAGCGGACCTGGACTCTGTTCCGCCATGCCATTACCCAGCAGGAGAAGACGTTGGGCCATCATAGCATGGTACTACAGGAGATCGCGTTGTCAGTTCGGAACCTTTCTACCGGCCTGACGGAGGTCCAGAACCAACGCCAGTGTCCGGTGGAGGACCCACTACCGGTTTCACCCATCTCGCCTGCCGCTTCTGAAGTTGTGTCCCTCCGTGAGCCCAAGGTTCCGACGCCGGATAAATATGAGGGGGAGCTGGGAAGATGCCGTTCCTTCCTTATGCAGTGTGGATTAGTGTTCGATCTACAGCCCTACTCTTATGCCACTGACAAGGCTAGGATAGCCTTTTTGATTGAGTTGCTGCGTGGTCGAGCGCTGGAGTGGGCTTCAGCCGTTTGGGAACGACAGGATCCCTGCATGGCTTCATACCAGGGGTTCACGGCCGAGATGAGGAAGCTCTTCGACCATTCCGTCCCGAGGGAGGGACGCAGCTAGGCGTCTGTTTTCTCTTCACCAAGGAACTTCGCAGCGTGGCCGACTTCGTGATCGAGTTCAAGACGTTGGCTGTGGAGAGTGGATGGAACGAGGAGTCTTTGCAAGCGGCCTTTACCAGGGCCTGTCGGAGCAGCTCAAGGATGAGTTGATCTCCTATCCGGAGCCTAGTGACCTGGACAGCTTGGTAGCCTTGTCTATTCGGGTGGATAATCGAGTCCGAGAGCGAAGGAGGGAGAAGCAATGGGTTCCGTCCAATCGATCAGCTTCTCAGTTCCCAGTCGGGTCGGGTGGTGGACCAGAACACGTCGATCATTCTCCACCACTAAGGATTAGTGGAGAGGACCTCTCTCCCGATTCTGAACCCATGCAAGTGGGGCGGCACGGGTTAACCAAGGAGGAGCGTCAACATAGACGTAAGACCAACTGCTGCCTCTACTGTGGTCGCCGACATTACATCTCCACTTGTTCCCGGCGGTCGTCAAACTGCCCGGCTCGCTAAAGTTGGGAGGACTTTTAGCGAGCCAGTTTCAACCTCTCAGTACCTCTGTCAGACCCCGCTTCCCGGCTACCCTTGTTAACAGGAATCAGAGCTTAGCGCTTAACGCTTTTATCGATTCAGGTGCCGATGGAAGCTTTCTTGATGCCGAAGTTGGTGGAACAGCTGGGGCTTTCCAAGGAGCAATTGCCGGAAGCCATTGAAGCGACCACTCTGAACGGCAGTAGTCTGGCACGTATCACGATGAGGACTGAACCGGTTAAGATGCGGTTGTCGGGGAATCATTCTGAGATGATTTCATTTTTTCATTCTGCCGTCTTCCCATGTTCCTCTGGTCCTTGGATACCCTGGCTGAAGGAACACAATCCCACGTTCGATTGGGTGACGGGCAAGGTAACGAGTTGGAGCCTTGATTGTCATGCTAACTGTCTCAAGACTGCCTGCCCCATTCGGGTTCCCAGTCAGGTGATTGAGGCTAAACCCCCAGATTTGTCCCTGGTTCCCGAGACATATCACGATTTGGGGGAAGTTTTCAGTAAGCAGAAGGCTCTGTCACTTCCTCCCCACCGACCATATGATTGTGCCATCAACCTGGTTCCTGGAGCTGTCTACCCCCAAGGGAAGGTTATACAGTATCTCCCGACCTGAACGTGAGGCGTTGGAGACCTACATCAAGGAGTCCCTAGCTGCTGGTCCGTTCGTTCCTCGTCATCACCCCTGGGGGCAGGATTCTTCTTTGTGGGAAAGAAGGATGGCTCTCTTCGACCGTGTATTGATTATCGGGGGTTGCCCGCTTCTGAGGGGAACACGGTCGTTCTGACTATCGTGGACAGATTCAGCAAGTTCGCCCACTTTGTGCCTATTGCCAAGCTTCCCTCTGCCTCGGAGACGTCCGAGATCCTGGTTAGGGAGGTTTTCAGGGTCCACGGTTTGCCCAGTGATATCGTTTCCGACCGTGGCCCTCAGTTTACCTCTGCTGTCTGGAGGTCCTTCTGTTTGGCCATTGGAGCTACAGTCAGTCTCACATCTGGTTTTCACCCCCAATCCAATGGTCAGGCGGAGAGAGCCAACCAGAAGATGGAATCCACGCTACGCTGTCTGGTCTCTTCCAACCCCACCTCCTGGGCCTCTCAGTTGCCTTGGGTTGAGTATGCCCACAATACTCTCCCCTACATCTGCCACTGGGATGTCTCCCTTCCAGTGCCTGTATGGCTACCAACCTCCCCTGTTCCCTTCTCAGGAGAGGGAGCTATCAGTGCCTTCTGTTCAGGCTCATATTCGCTGTTGCCACCGGACCTGGCATCGGGCCAGAAAGGCACTCCTTAGAGGTTCGGATCGGTATCAGCTCCAGGCGAATCGTCGCCGGATCCCCGCTCCCACCTATACCATCGGAGATAGGGTTTGGTTGGCCACACGGGATCTTCCGTTACGGACTGAGTCTAGGAAGTTGTTACCGAGTTCATTGGTCCGTTTGTGGTGGAGAAGGTGATCAATCCGGTGGCAGTTCGACTCAAACTACCGAGGACGCTCAGAGTCCATCCCACCTTTCATGTCTCCTGCCTCAAGCCTGTCTTCCTCAGTCCTCTGTTGCCTCCTCCGCCTCCTCCTCCTCCTCCTCGGATGATCGGAGGTGGTCCTGCCTACACGGTGCGTCGCATCATGGATTCCAGACGGCGGGGCCGGGGTTTCCAGTATCTCGTGGACTGGGAGGGGTATGGTCCTGAAGAGAGGAGTTGGATTCCGCGGCGACAGGTCCTAGATGCTGACCTCATCAGGGATTTCTACCGCCTCCATCCTGGCGCTCCGGGGAGGTCCGCCCGGTGGCGTTTGGCCGGAGGGGGGTACTGTAACGATCCCGGCAGTCTGAGTCGGGTCCTGTCTGGTGACCAGTGTTTTGGGTTCGTAGTCTCCTGTTTCCCGAGGGTTCGGGAACGCTCCGGGGAGCTCTCTGGTTTTCCGCACCTGCATCCCGTCAGCAATCTGCACACCTGGCCCTCATCATCACCCTTTTTAGGCTCTGGCCAAACATCCAGTTCCTGCCGGATCGTTAGCCATGAACAGTAGGTGTTCTGTGTATCAGTTTAGAGTTTCTTGCGTGAGTTTTGTTGTTTTGTACTTTGTTGAGTTTTTGTGTCCTTACCTCCGTTTTTGTTCCACCTGCAGTCACACGTCCGGAACCTTCACCCCACCTCTGCCTGATGGTCGGCGGCTGCCGAGCCATCACTGGACCTTGTGCTGCACCCCCAACTACTCATCCACGCCGCCCGCTCTGTCCCTGGATTATTCTGCACCTTTGGTTGTATCTAAATAAACCCTCACCTTCGTTCAACTCTCCTTGTCCTGGTCTGCTTCTGGGTTCTGGCTGAGGGAACTGTGACAATCTTATTATAAGTCACCACTTCCTGACTCATAATTACCAGAACCACAATCAGCACGTCCACAACAGGATAATGCTTGGTTGTTTCTGCGATAAGAGTAACAGCTTGGTTCAGCAGTCCAATTCTGGCGTGCGTGTGTGCACGTGTGTGTATTTGTATGTGACTGAATGCAAAGAGTCTCTGCGTATTTGAGGGGCAGCTTGACGTTCCCCCTAGCCTGATCCCAGATCTGTTTGTGCTGTCTTGCCTTCTCCATGGCAGCAGTTGCCAAGACAGCACAAACAGATCTGGGATCAGGCTAGCCAGACCATGGGATTCCTGTGATAACTCTTTTATAGGGCTCCGATAGGGCTCTGGTGAAAAAATACTATATACTAGGACCCCTGAGGGTACTTGGCCTATCCACAGGGGGTACTTGGCCTATCCACAGGGGGTACTTGGCCTATCCACAGGGGGTACTTGGCCTATCCAAATTGGATGTAGTCTATCACAGTGCCATCCGTTTTGTCTCCAAAGCCCCATACACTACCCACCACTGTGACCTGTACGCTCTTGTTGGCTGGTCCTCACTACATGTTCGTCGTCAAACCCACTGGCTCCAGGCCATCTATAAATCACTGCTAGGCAAATCCCCGCCTTATCTTAGCTCATTGGTCACCATAGCAGCACCCACCCGTAGTCTGCGCTCCAGCAGGTATATCTCACTGGTCATTCCCAAAGCCAACACCTCCTTTGGCCGCCATTCCTTCCAGTTCTCTGCTGCCAATGACTGGAACGAATTGCAAAAATCTCTGAAGCTGGAGACTCTTATCTCCCTCAATAACTTTAAGCATCAGTTGTCAGAGCACCTTACCGATCACTGCACCTGTACACAGCCCATCTGAAATTAGCCCACCCAACTACCTCATCCCTATATTGTTATTTATTTTGCTCATTTGCACCCCAGTATCTCTATTTGCACATAATCTCTTGCACATCTAGCATTCCAGTGTTAATACTATTGTAATTATTCTGCACTATAGCCTATTTATTGCCTTACCTCCATAACTTGCTTCATTTGCACACACTGTATATATATTTTCTGTTGTATTTTTGACTTTATGTTTTTTACCCCATATGTAACTCTGTGTTGTTGTTTTATTGCACTACTATGCTTTATCTTGGCCAGGTCGCAGTTGTAAATGAGAACCTGTTCTCAACTGGCTTACCTGGTTAAATAAAGGTGAAATAAAAAATAAAAAAAATCCACAGGGGGTACTTGAGAAGACTCATGAGTCCATAGGATCACTGGTAAAATGCACAAGAGGGGGTAATTCAGGGGTACTCCGGGCAGAGCCAAATTCAGCTGGTGCTACAGTAACCAAAATGGTTGGGAACCACTGGAATAGGGTGCCATTTGGGACACACCCCATATCATTTGAGCAGCCAGGAAAAGAAAGGTGACTTTTCTCTCAACTGACATATTGTCCTTGAGGCTCCAGTAATGCGGGGGAGACCAGAAACCACACATCCAGAGGGAGACAGAGGGAGACAGAGGGAGACAGAGGGAGACAGAGGGAGAGAGAGGGAGAGAGAGGGAGACAGAGGGAGAGGGATAGAGAGGGATAGAGAGGGAGAGAGAGGGAGAGAGAGGGAGAGAGAGGGAGAGAGAGAGACAGAGGGAGAGAGAGGGAGACAGAGGGAGACAGAGGGAGAGGGAGAGAGAGGGAGAGAGAGGGAGAGAGAGGGAGACAGAGGGATAGAGAGAGCGAGAGGGAATTCTACCTCTTATTTTATATGGTTTGTTGTTCACATTGTTTCTGAGGTAAACTTTAAAGTCCTTTAGTCCAAAGTGAGGGGCTTCCCTTCATACCTAGTCCGACTTTATTTGCAACATGTATTATCCTAATAATGCCCTTGTTTAGGGTAAAATGCCCCCCAATGGGTATCAGTGGAGGCTGGTGGGAGGAGCTATAGGAGGACGGGCTCATTGCAATGGCTGGAGTGGATAAAAAGGAACGGAGTCAAACGTCGTTTCCATATGTTTGATACCGTTCCATTTATTCCATTCCAGTCATTACAATGAGCCCGTCCTCCTATAGCTCCTCCCACCAGCCTCCATTTACATTTACATTTAAGTCATTTAGCAGACGCTCTTATCCAGAGCGACTTACAAATTGGTGCATTCAATTTAGGATAGCCAGTGGGACAACTACATCTCGATCACAATACGTACATTTCTTTAAACAAGTCAGTGCTAGCAGGTGAAATAAGTCAGGTGTTAGTTTAGACTAAAGACAGTGGTAGTAAAGGAGGGGTAGAAGGATTACTTTTATACTATTCCAGGTATTCTTTAAAGAGGTGGGGTTTCAAGTGTCTCCGGAAGGTGGTCAGTGACTCCGCTGTCCTGGCGTCGTGGGGGAGCTTGTTCCACCATTGGGGTGCCAGAGCAGCGAATAGCTTTGACTGGGCTGAGCGGGAACTGTGCTTCCGTAGAGGTAGGGGGGCTAGCAGGCCAGAGGTGGATGAACGTAGTGCCCTCGTTTGGGTGTAGGGTCTGATCAGAGCCTGAAGGTAAGGAGGTGCCGTTCCCCTCACAGCTCCGTAGGCAAGCACCATGGTTTTGTAGTAGATGCGAGCTTCAACTGGAAGCCAGTGGAGTGTGCGGAGGAGCGGGGTGACGTGAGAGAAATTGGGAAGGTTGAACACCAGACGGGCTGCAACGTTCTGGATAAGTTGCAGGGGTTTAATGGCACAGGCAGGGAGCCCAGCCAACAGCGAGTTGCAGTAATCCAGACAGGAGATGACAAGTGCCTGGATTGGGACCTGTGCCGCTTTCTGTGTAAGGTACAATACCCACTGATGGGTATTGTACATAGATGGCTTATGAACCAAAAGATGCTACCTTTGTTTTTTCACCTCTTGGAGGTGGGCTACCTTCCTCCTTCCTCCATAGGTGCTGCTCGGATGGGTTGCTGTTACTGCTTTGTGTTTCCAGTCCTACTGTGGGCCCTAATGACAGACTGCCCTCTTCTGGGCGTTAAAGGTACTACAAGCAGAGAGGTCATTCCAGTCCCAAATTACATTTTAGTCATTTAGCAGACGCTCTTATCCAGAGCGACTTACAGTTAGTGAATGCATACATTTTATTTTATTTTTTTTCCCTACCCCCTGTGGGAATCGAACCCACAACCCTGGCGTTACAAACGCCATGCTCTATCAACTGAGCTACATCCCTGCCGGCCATTCCCTCCCCTACCCTGGACGACGCTGGGCAAATTGCGCGCCACCCCATGGGTCTCCCGGTCGCGCCGGCTACGACAGAGCCTGGATTCGAACCAGGATCTCTAGTGGCACAGCTAGCACTGCGATGCAGTGCCTTAGACCACTGCGCCACTCGGGAGACCAAATTCACTAAGTACCTAATGTCTTCCACCAGCCGGCTCTCTGGGGACGAGGTTACTAGGCCTTAACCCTCTGATACGTGCAGATCCGAATGGTCTAATAGGCCATGAGGCGGATCTTCCTCCATATAGCTTCCACATTACAGATCTGCAAACATCCAAGGATCAAGGGTCCAAGGGGAATAAGTAATGGATGTGCAGCCAGGCTCAGCTGTCTGTCCGCTGGCCAACAGATAGAGGGCATCAGGGTCACAGCTTGATTGGGTTTGGCTTGGTTTGGCTTTATAGTTAGAAAAGCCCTTAGTTTAAAAAAATGTGTCTGGCTCACTGGTCCATTTGATAGATAAAGGGCATCAGGTCACCGTTTGATTGGGTTTGGCTCAGTAGAGTTATCAGCCCACAGATAGAGGACATCACCAGGGTTACAGCTGGTGTTCTCTAACGAAGCTGCTCTTCCAGTCCCACTGGTCCTACTACCGCCCAGACCCAGACCCCGCAGCACTTTCTCTATTCTAGCCCTGAGATCTATTCTAGCCCTGAGATCTATTCTAGCCCTGAGATCTATTCTAGCCCTGAGATCTATTCTAGCCCTGAGATGTTGGCTCTTTCAGTGAATGAGTCCCATCCTTCCTCCCGATAGAGAGGACAGTATTCTATCCAGATAGTCATTGGTCAGCTAGAGGACATCACTATGTAATGAAGCTGCCACTCCCACTGATCCTATTACTGCCCAGAACCAGATCTGGGTCAAATAATATTTTGAAATAATTTCAAATACTTTAGCATTGTTAGATTGAGCTTTCATGTCAAAATAGAACCAATAGAATTGTCCCAAAAGTGTCAACTCTACCCATGGTTCCGTGTGGCTCAGTTAGTAGAGCATGGCGCTTGCAATGCCAGGGTTGTGGGTTCGATTCCCACGGGGGGAACAGTATGAAAAAAAAATTATGAAAATGTATGCACTAATGTAAGTCGCTCCGGATAAGAGTGTCTGCTAAATAAGTACAAATAAAAGCATCTTGCAGGCTAAAGAAAAACACGTGAAATATTTCAATATTATTTAAACCCAGGTCAGATTCTACTCTGGCTGGCTGCAGTTTCTCTGTTCCTCCTCTCTGATGAAACGACTAAGAGGCCATCTTGGCTCTATAAATGAGCCACAACCTTTATCTCAATTAATTCATTTAGGATACTAAAGCCAAAATATAGACACAATACAAAAACAACATGGTGGCCGTTATGAAATGTAAAATCCGTGAAGCTGGATGAATTCAGTTTATAGGCTCCTCCTGGACGAGGGGAGGATTCTATGTCATCAACCTTCCACCACCAGTACCATATATAGAAAAGGTGAATAAATATAGCTCCAAAAATATAGTTTCCCTCCAAAAATATAGTTTCCCTCCAAAAACAACTATAATTTCCTCATCACCCCCCAGTACAGAGCTATTCCCTACCAAAAGTTTAATTCAAATAACTCGAGTCAAGTTTAAGTTGAAAGGTTGTTACAGTGAGGGAAAAAAGTATTTGATCCCATGCTGATTTTGTACGTTTGCCCACTGACAAAGACATTATCAGTCTATAATTTTAATGGTAGGTTTATTTGAACAGTGAGAGACAGAATAACCGGAAAAAATCCAGAAAGACGCATGTCAAAAATGTTATAAATTGATTTGCATTTTAAATGAGGGAAATAAGTATTTGACCCCTCTGCAAAACATGACTTAGTACTTGGTGGCAAAACCCTTGTTGGCAATCACAGAGGTTAGACGTTTCTTGTAGTTGGCCACCAGGTTTGCACACATCTCAGGAGGGATTTTGTCCCACTCTTTGCAGATCTTCTCCAAGTCATTAAGGTTTCGAGGCTGACATTTGGCAACTCGAACCTTCAGCTCCCTACACAGATTTTCTATGGGATTAAGGTCTGGAGACTGGCTAGGCCACTCCAGGACCTTAACGTGCTTCTTCTTGAGCCACTCCTTTGTTGCCTTGGCCGTGTGTTTTGGGTCATTGTCATGCTAGAATACCCATCCACGACCCATTTTCAATGCCCTGGCTGAGGGAAGGAGGTTCTCACCCAAGATTTGACGGTACATGGCCCCGTCCATCGTCCCTTTGATGCGGTGAAGTTGTCCTGACCCCTTAGCAGAAAAACACCCCCAAAGCATAATGTTTCCACCTCCATGTTTGACGGTGGGGATGGTGTTCTTGGGGTCATAGGCAGCATTCCTCCTCCTCCAAACACGGCGAGTTGAGTTGATGCCAAAGAGCTCGATTTTGGTCTCATCTGACCACAACACTTTCACCCAGTTCTCCTCTGAATCATTCAGATGTTCATTGGCAAACCTCAGATAGGCCTGTATATGTGCTTTCTTGAGCAGGGGGACCTTGCGGGCGCTGCAGGATTACAGTCCTTCACGGCGTAGTGTGTTACCAATTGTTTTCTTGGTGACTATGGTCCCAGCTGCCTTGAGATCATTGACAAGATCCTCCGGTGTAGTTCTGGGCTGATTCCTCACCGTTCTCATGATCATTGCAACTCCACGAGGTGAGATCTTGCATGGAGCCCCAGGCCAAGGGAGATTGACAGTTATTTTGTGTTTCTTCCATTTGCGAATAATCGCACCAACTGTTTGGCGATGGTCTTGTGGCCCATTCCAGCCTTGTGTAGGTCTACAATCTTGTCCCTGACATCCTTGGAGAGCTCTTTGGTCTTGGCCATGGTGGAGAGTTTGGAATCTGATTGATTGATTGCTTCTGTGGACAGGTGTCTTTTATACAGGTAACAAGCTGAGATTAGGAGCACTCCCATTAAGAGTGTGCTCCTAATCTCAGCTCGTTACCTGTATAAAAGACACCTGGGAGCCAGAAATCTTTCTGATTGAGAGGGGGTCAAATACTTATTTCCCTCATTAACATGCAAATCAATTAATAACATTTTTGACATGCGTTTTTCTGTTTTTTTGTTGTTGTTATTCTATCTCTCACTGTTCAAATAAACCTACCATTAAAATTATAGACTGATCATTTCTTTGTCAGTGGGCAAACGTACAAAATCAGCAGGGGATCAAATACTTGATTCCCTCACTGTATGTCTAAGGTTAGAGAGCAGTGGCATCTTAGTTCAGGGGAATTAGGTAGACTATATTTAACACAATACCATACATACCTGCTCAGCACAGACTAGTCTGCAGTTACCCAACTCTCTGTCCTGTAGGACAATACTGTTACCCAACTCCCTGTCCTGTTGGACAATACTGTTAACCAACTCCCTGTCCTGTTGGACAATACTGTTACCCAACTCCCTGTCCTGTTGGACAATACTGTTACCCAACTCCCTGTCCTGTTGGACAATACTGTTACCCAACTCCCTGTCCTGTTGGACAATACTGTTACCCAACTCCCTTTACTTTTGGACAATACTGTTACCCAACTCCCTTTACTTTTGGACAATACTGTTACCCAACTCCCTGTCCTGTAGGACAATACTGTCACCCAACTCCATTGTCCATTGGTTAGCTAGAATGGAATGTTCCTATTCTGTATATCAATTGGTTAGCTGGAATGGAATGTTCCTATTCTGTATATCAATTGTTTAGATTGAATGGAATGTTCCTATCCTGTATTTTTAACATATAAATTCAACACATCATAAATCTAGACTGATGCTATATTGTTTGGTTAGATTTAGGCCTTGTTCCAAATGTTACCCTATTCCCTATATAGTGCACTACTTTTGACCAGAGCCCAGATCTCATATTACTGTATTGATACATTTTATATATATATATATATATATATATATATATATATATATATATATATATATTTCTTAATATTGATGTCATAAATGTATAGTTTGTACGGTTTATTTTACTAGAAAAGCATTTATTTGACACATTTGACTGTGTAAAACCTTGCAGTGCTACTTTTCTATTTGAGTGTGAGGCGGATATATCTCATTTTGCAACAAAATGTGATTGTTTGTCTCTCTGAAATAAAACCATCTAACCATCTAGTGATAGGTTTCAAACAAATACAGTGCATTCGAAAAGTATTCAGACCCCTTCCCTTCTTCCACATGTTGTTACGTTACAGCCTTATTCTAAAATGGATTAATAAATAACAATCCTCATCAATCTACACATAATACACCATAATGAAAAAAGCGAAAACAAGTTTTTAGACATTTTTGCACAAAAATAATAATAATTTTAAAAAATACCTTATTTACATAAGTATTCAGACCCTTTGCTATAAGACTCGAAATTGAGCTCACGTGCATCTTTCTTCCATTGATCATCCTTGAGATGTTTCTACAACTTGATTGGAGTCCACCTGTGGTAAAGTCAATTGATTGAACATGATTTGGAAAGGCACACACCTGTCTATATAAGGTCCCACAGTTGACAGTGCATGTCAGAGCAAAAACCAAGCCATGAGGTCGAAGAAATTGTCTGTAGAGCTCAGAGACAGGATTGTGTCGAGGCACAGATCTGGAGAAGGGTAACAAAACATTCCTGTGGCATTGAAGGTCCCCAAGAACACAGTGGCCTCCATCATTCTTAAATGGAAGACGTTTGGAACCACCAAGACTCTTCCTAGAGCTGGTGGTCAGGGAGGTGACCAAGAACCCGATGGTCACTCTGACAGAGCTCCAGAGTTCCTCTGTGGAGATGAGGGAACCTTCCAGAAGGACAACCATCTCTGCAGCACTCCACCAATCAGGCCTTTATGGTAGAGTGGCCAGACGGAAGCCACTCCTTAATAAAAGGCACATGACAGCCCGCTTGGAGTTAGCCAAAAGGCACTTAAATGACTCTCAGACCATGAGAAATAAAATTCTCTGGTCTGATGAAACCAAGATTGAACTCTTTGACCTGAATGCCTCCAGAGCACTCAGGACCTCAGACTGGGGCGAAGGTTCACCTTCCAACAGGACAATGACCCTAAGCACACAGCCAAGATAACGCAGGAGTGGCTTCGGGACAAGTCTCTGAATGTCCTTGAGTGGTCCAACCAGAGCCCGGACTTGAACCTGATTGAACATCTCTGGAGAGACATGAAAATAGCTGTGCAGCGGACTCTCCCCACTCAACCTGACAGAGCTTGAGAGGATCTGCAGAGAAGAATGGGAGAAACTCCCCAATTATATGTGTGCCAAGCTTGTAGCGTCATACCCAAGAAGACTCGATGCTGTAATCGCTGCCAAAGGTGCTTCAACAAAGTACTGAGTAAAGGGTCTGAATACTTAAGTAAATATGATATTTCCGTTTTTTTTTTAAATTATACATTTGCAAAAATGTCAAAAAAAACTTTTTTGCTTCATCACTATGGGGTATTGTGTATAGATTTTTTCAATCCATTTTAGAATAAGGCTGTAACGTAACAAAAGGGTGGAAAAAGTCAAGGGGTCTGAATACTTTCCAAAGGCACTGTACATGTCTGTCATTGAACCCCATGTTAAGGTGGTGAAAAACCAATCTCAAACCAATCTCTCTCAGAAGTTCTTAAAACAAAACAAAATAGCGAATTTAACAACATTTCTGAATATGGATATATAGCATTTTGGAATGAAATTCTTCAAGTATAGTTCATCAGCAGTTGTTTCACCACGAACCATCCAACCATCCAACCATCCAACCATCCAACCATCCAACCATCCAACCATCCAACCATCCAACCATAGCCTGATGCCTTATTACTGGAGAGCTGATTAGCAGCATTACAGCAGAGTGATTATGTTCAAGTGTGTCTGTCTGTCTGTCTGTCTGTCTGTCTGTCTGTCTGTCTGTCTGTCTGTCTGTCTGTCTGTCTGTCTGTCTGTCTCTGTCTGTCTGTCTGTCTGTCTGTCTGTCTGTCTGTCTGTCTGTCTGTCTGTCTGTCTGTCTGTCTGTCTGTCTGTCTCTCTGTCTGTCTCTCTCTGTCTGTCTGTCTGTCTGTCTGTCTGTCTGTCTGTCTGTCTGTCTGTCTGTCTGTCTGTCTGTCTGTCTGTCTGTCTGTCTGTCTGTCTGTCTGTCTGTCTGTCTGTCTGTCTGTCTGTCTGTCTGTCTGTTGCCCTGGATGACTTGATGCCTTCTTTGTCCTGTCGAGGGAGAGGAGGTCAGAGGAGGTCAGAAGAGGTCAGAAGAGGTCAGAGAAGGTCAAAACACCACCAGCCAGGCTTGTGTCCCAACAAACCCCATACATACAGAGGGGTGGTACAGTAATTGCCTGCCCAAACAAGTCTGAACCAATATTTACAGCTGAAGGGCGGGGCCAGTAGAACCATCTGACTCACTTCCCTTCGGATAGCAGCTGCCCCCCTTCCCAAACAGTGGTTTTCTAAAGTTTTCAGATATACACTACATGACCAAAAGTATGTGGACACCTGTTCCTCGAACATCTCATTCCAAGATCATGGGCATTAATATGGAGTTGGTCCCCCCTTTGCTGCTATAACAGCCTCCACTAGATGTTGGAACATTTCTGTGGGGACTTGCTTCCATTCAGCCACAAGAGCATTAGTGAGGTCGGGCACTGATGTTGGGCGATTAGGCCTGGCTCGCAGTCGGCTTTCCAATTCATCCCAAAGGTGTTTGATGGGGTTGAGGTCAGAGCTCTGTGCAGGCCAGTCATGTTCTTCCACACCAATCTCGACTAACCATTTCTGTATGGACCTCGCTTTGTGCACGGGGGCATTGTCATGATGAAACAGGAAAGGGCCTTCCCCAAACTGTTGCCAC
Organism: Coregonus clupeaformis; assembly: GCF_020615455.1. NCBI lineage: Eukaryota > Metazoa > Chordata > Actinopteri > Salmoniformes > Salmonidae > Coregonus > Coregonus clupeaformis. The sequence continues at coordinate 49,310,440 of NC_059215.1, read as the reverse complement.
AAAGTTGGAAGCACAGAATTGTCTAGAATGTCATTGTATGCTGTAGCATAAAAATTTCCCTTCACTGGAACTAAGGGGCCTAGCCTGAAACGTGAAAAACAGCCCCAGACCATTATTCCTCCTCCACCAAACCTTATAGTTGGCACTATGCATTGGGGCAGGTAGCATTCTCCTGCCATCCGCCAAACCCAAATTTGTCCGTCGGACTGCCAGATGGTGAAGCGTGATTCATCACTCTAGAAAACGTGTTTCCACTGCTCCAGAGTCCAATGGTGGTGAGCTTTACAACACTCCAGCTGACGCTTGGCATTGCGCATGGTGATCTTAGGCTTGTGTGCGGCTGCTCAGCCATGGAAACACATTTCATGAAGCTCCCGACGAACAGTTCTTGTGCTGACGTTCCTTCCAGGGGCAGTTTAGAACTCTGTAGTGAGTGTTGCAACCGAGGACAGACGATATTTACGCGTTACGCGCTTCAGCACTCGGCGATCCTGTTCTGTGAGTGTCTGTGGCCTACCAGTTAGCGGCTCAGCCGTTGTTGCTCCTAGATGTTTCCACTTAACAATAACAGCACTTACAGTTGACCGGGGCAGCTCTAGCAGGGCAGAAATTTGACGAACTGACTTGTTGGAAAGGTGGCATCCTATGACGGTGCCACGTTGAAAGTCACTGAGCTCTTCAGTAAGGCCATTCTACTGCCAATGTTTGTCTATGGAGATTGCATAGCAGTGTGCTCGATTTTATACACCTGAAAGCAACGGGTGTGGCTAAAATAGCCGAATCCACTAATTTGAAGGGGTGTCCACATACTTTTGTATATATAGTGTATCATACACTTCCAGAGACAGAACTCTCAGCAGTAGAAGATTCTTCTAAAACTGTGGCTTTCATAAATTCAGACACTGTAGAATTGCTGCAAAGAAACCACTACCACTAATCTTGGCCCAAACAAGAGACCTGTTTGGGCCAAGAAACACGAGCAATGGACATTAGACCAGTGGAAATGTGTCCTTTGGTCTTGAGTCCAAATTGGAGATTTTTGGTTCAAACCGCCATGTCTTTATGAGACGCGGTGTGGGTGAACGGATGATCTCCGCATGTGTAGTTCCCACCGTAAAGCATGGAGGAGGTGTTATGGTGTGGGGGTGCTTTGCTGAAGACACTATCATTTTTTTTTCAACAGGACAATGACCCAACACACCTCCAGGCTGTGTGAGGCTATTTTACCAAGAAGGAGGGTGATGAAGTGCTGCATCAGATGACCTGGCCTCCACAATCCCCCGATCTCAACCAATTGAGATGGTTTGGGATGACTCGGACAGCAGAGTGAAGGAAAAGCAGCCAACAAGTGCTAAGCATATGTGGGAACTCCTTCAAGACTGTTGGAAAAGCATTCCAGGTGAAGCTGGTTGAGAGAATGCAAAGCTGTCATCAAGGCAAAGGGTGGCTATATAAAGAATCTCAAATATAAAATATATTTAGATTTGTTTAACACTTTTGTGGTTACTAAATGATTCCATATGTGTTCTTTCATAGTTTTGTTGTCTTCACTATTATTCTACAATGTAGAAAATAGTAAAAATAAAGAAAAACCCTTGAATGAGTAGGTGTGTCCAAACTTTTGACTGGTACTGTAGGTCCTGGATAGCAGGAAGCTTGGCCCCAGTGATGTACTGGGCCATACGCACTACCCTCTGTAGTGCCTTATGGTCAGATGCCGAGCAGTTGCCATACCAAGCGGTGATGCTCTTGATTGTGCAGCTGTATAACTTTTTGAGGATCTGGGGAAGGAACCATGCCAAATCTTTTCAGTCTCCTGAGGGGTAAAAGGTGTTGTCATGCCCTCTTCACGACTGTCTTGGTGTGTTTGGACCATGATAGTTTGTTGGTGATGTGGACACCAAGGAACTTGAAACTCTCGACCCTCTCCACTACAGCCCCGTCAATGTTAATGGGGGCCTCCCTTTTCCTGTAATCCACGATCAGCTCCTTTGTCTTGCTCACATTGTTCTGGCACCACACTGCCAGGTCTCTGACCTCCTCCCTATACGCTGTCTCATCGTTGTCGATGTTCAGGCCTACCACTGTTGTGTCGTCAGGAAACTTAATGATGGTGTTTGGCCACGCAGTCGTGGGTGAACAGAGAGTACAGGAGGGGACTAAGCACCCTGACGGGCCCCAGTGTTGAGGATCAGCGTGGCAGATGTGTTGTTGCCTACCCTTACCACCTGGGTGTGGACCGTCAGGAAGTCCAGGATCCAGTTGCAGAGGGAGGTGTTTAGTCCCAGGGTCCTTAGCTTAGTGATGAACTTTGTGGGCACTATGGTGTTGAACGCCAAGTAGTCAATGAACAGCATTCTCACATAGGTGTTCCTTTTGTCCAGGTGGGAAAGGGCAGCGTGGAGTGCGATTGAGATTGCATCATCTGTGGATCTGTTGGGGCAGTATGCGAATTGGAGTGGGTCTAGGGTTTCCGGGATGGTGGTGTTGATGTGAGCCATGACCAGCCTTTCAAAGGACTTCATGGCTACCGACATGAGGGGTAACGGACAGTAATCATTTAGACAGGTTACCTTCGCTTCCTTGGGCACAGGGACTATGGTGGTCTGCCTAAAACATGTAGGTATTACAGACTTGGTCAGGGAGAGGTTTAAAATGTCAGTGAAGACACTTGCCAGTTGGTCCAAGTAATGCTTTGAGTACACGTCCTGGTAATCCATCTAGCCCCGCGGCTTTGTGAATGTTGACCTGTTTAAAGGTCTTGCTCACATCGGCTACCGAGAGCGTGATCACACAGTCGTCCTGAACAGCTGGTGCTCTCATGCATGCTTCAGTGTTGCTTTGTCATTATGGGGTATTGTGTGTAGATTGAAAAAATAACTTAATCAATTTTAGAATAAAGCTGTAACCTTACAAAATGTGGAAAAAGTAAAGGGGTCTGAATACTTTCCGATGGCACTGCTCTCTCTCTTTCTCTCACCCCCTCTTCCCCCCTCCCTGGGGCTCTCTCTCACTCCCCCTCTTCTCTCTCTCCCTGGGGCTGGCACTGTGGAGGCTCTGCTGGGTGACAGAGGAATACACACCCATAAAATTCACAATTTTATAGCCGGACGTAATTAGGCTTTAACTGCCGTGGTGAGAGATAGCTGTCCATAAATGAACCACAGGACCCTGAAACCCTGTCCTGCCCAGGATCGGGAGCCAGAGCCTGGGTAGACAACAGACAGAGTCAGCCCTCTGCCCTCCCTTGTACCATGGCCTTCAGTCAATACGCCTGCCTAGTCTGATATTCAGAAATACACAAGACACTAGAAATGCATTAGCTAACTGTCTCACTGTCTGATATTAAAAACACAAGACACTAGAAATGCATTAGCTAACGGTCTCACGGTCTGAAATTCATCTACTGTAGGCGGAAGTGACTGAATGTTGAATCAAAGTACACTACCGTTCAAAAGTTTTGGGTCACTTAGAAATGTCCTTGTTTTCTAAAGAAAAGAAAAAAATGTTTCCATTAAAATAACATCAAATTGATCAGAAATACAGTGTAGACATTGCTGGCTGATTTCTAATGGAATATCTACATAGGCGTACAGAGGCCTATTATCAGCAACCATCAGTCCTGTGTTCCAATGGCACGTTGTGTTTGCTAATCCAAGTTTATCATTTTAAAAGGCTAATTGATCATTAGAAAACCATTTTGCAATTATGTTAGCACAGCTGAAAACTGTTGTGCTGATTAAAGAAGCAATAAAACTGGCCTTCTTGAGGCTAGTTGAGTATCTGGAGCATCAGTAATTGTGGGTTCGATTACAGGATCAAAATGGCCAGAAACAAATAACTTTCTTCTGAAACTCATCAGTCTATTCTTGTTCAGAGAAATGAAGGCTATTCCATGCGAGAAATTGCCAAGAAACTGAAGATCTCGTACAACGCTGTGTACTACTCCCTTCACAGAACAGCGCAAACTGGCTCTAACCAGAATAGAAAGAGGAGTGGGAGGCCCCGGTGCACAACTGAGCAAGAGGACAAATACATTAGAGTGTCTAGTTTGAGAAACAGACGCCTCACAGGTCCTCAACTGGCAGCTTCATTAAATAGTACCCGCAAAACACCAGTCTCAATGTCAACTTTGAAGAGGCGACTCCGGGATGCTGACCTTCTAGGCAGAGTTGCAAAGAAAAAGCCATATCTCAGACTGGCCAATATAAAGAAAAAATTAAGATGGGCAAAAGAACACAGCCACTGGACAGAGGAAGATTGAAAAAAAGTGTTATGGACAGACGAATCGAAGTTTGAGGTGTTCGGATCACAAAGAAAAACATTTGTGAGACGCAGACCAAATGAAAAGATGCTGGAGGAGTGCTTGATGCCATCTGTCAAGCATGGTGGAGGCAATGTGACGGTCTGGGGGTGCTTTGGTGGTGGTAAAGTGGGAGATTTGTACAGGATAAAAGGGATCTTGAAGAAGGAAGGCTATCACTCCATTTTGCAACGCCATGCCATACCCTGTGGATGGCGCTTGATTGGAGCCAATTTCCTCCTACAACAGGACAATGAAACAAAGCACAGCTCCAAACTATGCAATAACTATTTAGGGAAGAAGCAGTCAGCTGGTATTCTGTCTATAATGGAGTGCCCATCAAGCCAATCCAACTTGTGGGAGCTGCTTCAGGAAGCATGGGGTGAAATCTCTTCAGATTACCTCAACAAATTGACAACTAGAATGCCAAAGGACTGCAAGGCTGTAATTGCTGCAAATGGAGGATTCTTTGACGAAAGCTAAGTTTGAAGGACACAATTATTATTTCAATAAAAAATCATTATTTCTAACCTTGTCAATGACTACATTTCCTATTCATTTTGCTATATTTCCTATTCAAACTCATTTCATGTATGTTTTCATGGAAAACAATAACATTTCTAAGTGACCCCAAACTTTTGAACGGTAGTGTATGTCTGTAGGTTTTATTCGTCCGATCACTAGTCATACTTGCAGAACATAGAGTGTACACATTGTGATGTCACGAGAGGCTGTGTCCTGGAGGGACGTTACATCCCCCTGAGGTGGCTGCAAACCCAGACAGCTATGGCTCCATCTGCTGGTATGGTCGGGAACTCCAACCCTCTATGGCCAATCTTCCCACGCAGCTGAAACCAATCAGGAGCTGATGAGCTGAAGGTTTGGGAAGGGAAGAGACACAGTCTCCAACCTGGGCTCTCTGGAGGACAAGCGTGCTGCACGTCCACTTCCATGAGGAATATAAGGATTTGGAGATACTTACCTTTGGGAAATACTCACCTTTGGATATATGCACCTGTGGAAATACGTGTGGGACATTTGGAAGGACGTTTTTGCTGGGTTGGCCACTAGCTGCGACGTGGAATACAGTAAGACTGGGGAAAAGTTATTTGAGCGAGGGAGAGTTATGATTTTGGATGTGGAAGGACATCCCTGAACTGTTAACCCTTAAAGAGCCACCAGAGAACAGAATTGTGTTATACTTTCGTTAGTTTCCCAAGACCTTTAATAAAATCCTTGTTTTGGTTGAACCTGGTCTCCTTGCACTACTTGAGCAATCCCGCTGAAAGCTGTGTAGCCTCTCGTGACATCACAGATGGTGGAGAATACGGGCACGCTCAAGCGTTAATAGTGCATGTCAGAGGAGGATACCGAAGGTTTGATCACCCAGTTTTCCAAGTTGGCCGTAGGGCTCCCCGCCCGACTGAAATGGAGGACATATTGAAAGCCCTTGTTGCTGGCCAGCAAGCCCAGATGCAAGTAAACGTGGCTCTCTTGGAGGAGCAAAAGAAAGCCAACCTTCTGAAGGCAGAGGAATTGCAGTTGCAGAGACAGAGGGTGGTCCAAAATACCCGCCCAATAAAGGCAAGTGACTTTATATCTAAGATGGGAGCTACCGATGACATTGAGGCATACCTGCATGCATTTGAGGCCACGGCCACTAGGGAAGCCTGGCCCAAGCAACAGTGGGTTGGTCTGTTAGCCCCCTTTCTAACCGGGGAATCGCTGAATGCTGTCCGGGACCTGGGCCCTGACCAGGTTACTGACTATGATGCCCTGAAGTCTGAGATCCTCAGCAGATATGGACTCACAAAGTTTGGTATGGCCCAGCGCTTTCACAGTTGGACCTTCCAACCAGACCAACCTCCTCGGGCGCAGATGCATGAACTTGTCCGAATCGCAAGGAAATGGCTGGATCCGCAGAGGAATACAGCAGCGGCGGTGGTGGAGGCCGTTGTGGTGGATCGTTACCTACGCGCCCTGCCTTATGAGGCAAACGGTTCATCAGTCAACAGGCCTTGACCACGGCTGATCTGACCGTGGAAGCTGTGGAAAAGTACCAGGCCACAGCGGAGATGCTGAATGCTTCGAAAAAGACCCCAGGAGGGCGGCCCCACCACAAATGGGAAGAACCCGTCCAAAGGACCCCCAAGGTCTCGAACCCAGCCACGTCAGGACTTATCCCGGCTCCAGGGGGAGCCAGAAACCAGGCGGGTCCAAGAAGAGTACACCAGGAGGGGGAAACTTCGACAGTGTTACCGGTGTGGGGAGATGGGACATATCTCCCTGGCAGTGTGGGAAACCAGCCGATGAACCTATGCCCACTGCGGAGTCCTCCAGCTCAGCACCCACACATCGTTTTGCCTCGCTCTTGGGAGTCGTAGATGGCGGCCCAGATCGACCCCCCCACCTGCCCGGTAACTGTGAATCACCATGATGTGGAGGCCTTACTGGATTCTGGTAGCCGGGCCACCCTGGTGCGTAAGGATTTGGTGGGCCCAACGTGTCTGACCCCGGGAAAGTCCTCCCAGTTTCCTGTGTCCATGGGGACACCAGAGAATACCCCATTACTGAACTTACAATGACCAGCACACGGGGAACCATACACACGACGGCGGGGGTGGTTGATTCCCTCCCCCGTCCCCTGTCCTAATTGGACGAGACTGCCCAGCCTTTTACCCACTCTGGAGAGAGTCTCAGGAGAGGGATAACCCGAGTACCTCGGAAACGGAGAGGCAAGACTCATCCTGGGAAGGCTCCGGTGCAATCCTCCGAGTTACTCACTCCCGCCCGGGCTCTGATAGGGATGGCAGGTGCCCAGACCGACACAGAGACGGAGCTACAGAATCTGGACAAAGAACTGTCTGGTCTGAAGGGGACCGCTGAGAGGTATCGTTTGTTAAAGCAACAGTTAGACATGAAGACAGAAGAGTTAGATATCCTCCAGGCTAAACTCCAACAGAGCTCCTTCCCTAAGCAACAGGAGGAGCTGGAGAGGCTGCGCAGGACCATCGAGGAGTGTGAGGAGACCCTGCGCAGTAGTAAGGAGGTCCAGAAGAAGGCAGAGGAGAAGTACAAGGTGTTGGAGAACAAGATGAAGAATGCGGAGGCAGAGAGAGAGAAGGAACTGAAAGCTGCTCAACAGAAGCTAAACTCTGCTAAAACCAAGGCTGATGCGTTCAGTAAGAAACTCAAGGAGAGACAACAGGAGGCTGAGTCCCTGGTCCTAGAGTTGGAGGAGTTGAAGAGAGAGCAGTCTGGCAAGCACCACGGCAATGCGGACGCCCTCTCCCGGCGTGATGCCTTCTTCGCTGCCTTTACCCCGACGAGGACGTCGGTCCCGAGGAGGGGGATGTGTGATGTCACGAGAGGCTGTGTCCTGGAGGGACGTTACATCCCCCTGAGGTGGCTGCAAACCCAGACAGCTATGGCTCCATCTGCTGGTATGGTCGGGAACTCCAACCCTCTATGGCCAATCTTCCCACGCAGCTGAAACCAATCAGGAGCTGATGAGCTGAAGGTTTGGGAAGGGAAGAGACACAGTCTCCAACCTGGGCTCTCTGGAGGACAAGAGTGCTGCACGTCCACTTCCATGAGGAATATAAGGATTTGGAGATACTTACCTTTGGGAAATACTCACCTTTGGATATATGCACCTGTGGAAATACGTGTGGGACATTTGGAAGGACGTTTTGCTGGGTTGGCCACTAGCTGCGACGTGGAATACAGTAAGACTGGGGAAAAGTTATTTGAGCGAGGGAGAGTTATGATTTTGGATGTGGAAGGGACATCCCTGAACTGTTAACCCTTAAAGAGCCACCAGAGAACAGAATTGTGTTATACTTTCGTTAGTTTCCCAAGACCTTTAATAAAATCCTTGTTTTGGTTGAACCTGGTCTCCTTGCACTACTTGAGCAATCCCGCTGAAAGCTGTGTAGCCTCTCGTGACGTCACAACATGTACAGATACATTTGTAAATACGCCTATTTTGTACATATTGGCATGCAGTAGCCTGAAGAATGACTCAAAGGTAACTGGCGAATACCGTGAAACCTCTAGTCGTATGATACACGCACATGCAGCAACACCCTCCCCATTACAGTTTTTCTCCATTGGTTTGGCTCATTTCTTGAAACAGAAATTACATTCTCAAAACTCTAAGATCATTTGGCAAAACAGTCTTACAGTTCAGCACAACACTATAGCTCACTTGCAAAAGCTCATATCTCTCCTAAAACTGTTCACTCATGCTTCAAAACTAAATTCCTTTCCCATATAAGGAGTCAGTGCCACGAAAATGGCAAAGATCCTTCTCAATTGCTTTGGCTCATTTCTTGAAACAGACCGGACGTTCTCAACACTCTTGGTGCTTTAGCCAAAATAACGTGGATGGTTCGGCACAACACCATGGTTCACCTGCAAAAGCTCATACCTCTCCCAAAACAGTTCACGCATGTGTCAAAACTAAATTTCCTTCTCATTTAAACAGTCAGTGCCCCCAAAATGCTTCGTCCCTTTGGCATTGTGTAAGCACTGCAAGTCAAAATGTTTAGATGTTTTGTCACTATGGCAGAGGACCATTGAAATATCCCTCATGTCCACCTTTCAGTCTTAGCCCAGTCCTTCATTGACAATGGTTACTGTACTGTTTTTTGTCTAGCTAACAGAATACAATTGTGTATAAAACTGAAAAAAATAAATAGGATTTTAGGGTAAGAGTAGCCTCCAAGGTTTGACATCACACATTGCACTCATACTGCCAAGGAAATTGTAACCATTATCATTCACACACATAAAGTAACTTCCATACATCAGAGTAAAAGAAAATGTATACAGCATAATATACTGTAATATAAACACACAAACAAAAAACAATGAAAATTATATGCAGCCTACAGTGCTGTAAATAAAGCTGGAGTTTCACAACTAACAGTTCTTCACTGGTCGCTGTCCTCACCCTCCTGGCCATCCACACGCTGCTGTCTGTCTGGCCACAGATTCTCGTCCACATCACAGCGTATATTCTCCCTTGCGATGCAACGAGGGAAGAAACGGCGTGCATGTCGCAACCATCCCCTACACTGATCTCCTCTAATATCCTCACACGCAGCGTCCATTGCATGGAGCAGGGACCTCTGATCTTGAGCCCGATGCTCATACACTCTCCACCTCCAAGCGGAGAAATACTCCTCAATAGGATTGAGGAAAGGAGAGTAAGGTGGTAGGAACACCATGACCATCCTTGGATGAGTAGTGAACCAGGCCCTGATGAGCGGGCCACGGTGGAAATTCACATTGTCCCATACAATGACATATTGTGGTAGGTGAGGCCCTACGAGACCGCTCTCATTTTCAGGGATCAAATCAACATGAAGGCGGTCCAAGAAGATGAGGAGCTTCTGTGTATTGTATGGGCCAAGACTGGGGATGTGAGTGGCCACACCATTCTCCGATATGGCAGCACACATAGTTATATTGCCCCCTCGCTGGCCTGGGACATCCACCATGGCCCGGTGGCCACATAATATTACGGCCACGTCTTCGGCCCTTGGCCAGGTTGAAGCCAGCTTCATCCACAAACACGAGGATGTGATGGGTCTCGTTTCCTTCCAATGCCATTATTCTCTACAATAGCGTAAAAAAGAAAACATCAAATCAGTCATACAGAAGAGTCATACACTACAGTTACAGACAATTACATAGGAATGTTCTATGTTCTCCACAAGTTCAATATACTACTGGCCACTACTCCAGTGGTTCCAAACCTGGGGTACATGTACCCCTATGCAGAGGTACTACAGGGGTATTTCACAGAAAGGGGAGGGGGAAATCATCAATGACTAGACTTACTGAAATGTTACAGTAAAACCCACAGTATTAGATAGATTTACATGGGAGGCACTAATTGCAGCTCTTTGACCCCTTTTCTTATTGTATGTTATATTCTTCAAAATAAGGATTATAATGATAATTGCATCATACAGTAAGCTGCAGTTTTTAGGCGAAATGTTGAAGTCAGATAAATCAAATACTTCCATACCTGGATTACCTGGATACACAAATCAGGTAAAGTGGGTACTGAAGCCAAAAAAAGTTTGGGAACCACTGCTTAATTGTAAAAATGTTATAATGATGGACAACCAGTAACTGACTTACATGTACATACTGGTACCGCAGCTCTTTCACTCTATCAGAGTTCCTCTCAAATGGTACCCTGTAAATTTGCTTCATTGTCATCTGATGCTTCTTCAATATCCGGTCTATTGTGGAGATGCTTATAGAGTTGACATTTTGGAATATGGCATTGTCTTGTAGGATTGCAGCGCGGATCTGTCTCAATGTGATGGCATTATTTGCCATCACCATGTTACAGATCTCTTGTTCTTGTTGTTCATTGAGAAGTTTTCCTCTGCCACCTGTGCAAGGTTGTCGTCCAATCCTAGATATAGAAGTCAAAGGACAACACTCCATTCGTAATGTATACCTTATGTATTCCTTACAGAATGAGTTACCTATGTAATTGTATTGTTGTTTTACTTACAGTAACTTTACCACAATTCTAATGCATCACTGCACAGTGACTGGAATACTACTGTAAACTGTATCATCAATACTGTAGAAAATAAACAATTCCATAGTTTATTTTCTCCAATGTTTTTCTTGTCATTTTTAGTATCATAACATCCCATTGAGGTAAGATATTACTGTAGGCCTATCACACACACACACTAAATGAATAGGTAAATATGTAAATAAATATATTTCTTGCTCTATGCACAGTGTCCTGTCCTATACAACATATAATTCCATCATTGACTGACTACATACCTGTTTTCCCTGCGAAAGGTTTGGATGATGGAGGAGACTGTTGAGCGAGGCACATTAGGCTGCACTCGGCGACCTGCCTCCGCCATTGTGAGGCCATGGTTGATGACATGGTCTATAATTGTGGCCCGAATTTCATCCGGGACAGCATGGTGTCTTCGTGCTCCTCGGCCTCTTCCCCTATTCCACCACCACGCACCCTTACTCCTCCTCCTCCTCTTCTTCTTCTTCCTCTTCCTCGAGCAGGCAGTTGCCCTTGTTCATTTACTTGGCCAGGTGCCTCCATGTTCAGAAATTGTACTGGTCCTGCATGGTCAAGCTCTTTACATACATGTTTGGCAGCATTCACAGTCATGGACAGCACCTGTCAGGTAACTAAACATACTGTTTGATTGGTCATCTGAGATGTGTGAAACTCCTCCTTCGTTAGTCAAGTTCTAGTTTCACCCTGACTGTCAATTGCTGTAATAAATTTATCAAATGTTCCAAGGGATTCATATATGGTATTCATGGTATTATGTTCTTGACTAATTTTGACAATTGAACAGACTATTGTGCATGTGATGACTTATACAATGAAATGACGCTGACACGCTTTTGGAGCGAACAACCATTAGACTGAGAATCAACAATCAGTTTAGATCAACAAGATCTATTCACTTGGAAATTGTGCTAAATGTAGGCTACCTGTACTTAATCATTTGCAAAGATGTACTGAGACATTGAGACATGTACTTAGACATTTGCAATTTGATGAAATGAATGAGAAATTCAATTCTGTTGTGAACAATTGCCAAGTGGTTTGGAGGTTTGTCCATGTAGTTTTGAGAATGTAATTTCTGTTTCAAGAAATGAGCCAAACCAATGGAGAAAAACTGTAATACATATATTGCTATTGGTCTGAGAAATGTCATATCCTGTATCCTGTGGTGTCATTGAGCGCAGTGACACAACCTGGTACAGCACCTGGTGATAATTGGGAAACTGGCAAGCACTGTGTTTGTGGTTGCCAGCCACAGCCATTGGATGGTTGCCACAAGAATGAACAGTGTGGACTATGGCCCACTTCATAGACCCAACTTGTAAAGATAGTATACTACTCCTAGATCTTATAGACGCACCACGGTTTCAGTTTTGCTGATGTCTCATTCCCTTATCATGACCTGTATCTGTGGTCTTTGAGTAACACATATTGAATTCCCCACGACACTATTTTCAAGGACAGGATTGGCAATGTTTGAACAGGTAAAATAGCCTGTTATACTGTTCATGATTACTGCTACTACATTTGAAGTCGGAAGTTTACATACACTTAGGTTGGAGTCATTAAAAACTTGTTTTTCAACCACTCCGGTCAATGGTGGTGTAACACTCTCTGAGCCAGCCAATAGAGTCTGTTAGGACATCTACTTTGTGCATGACACAAGTACTTTTTCCAACAATTGTTCACAGACAGATTATTTCACTTATAATTCATTGTATCACAATTCCAGTGGGTCAGAAGTTTACATACACTAAGTTGACTGTGCCTTTAAACAGCTTGGAAAATTCCCAAAAATGATGTCATGGCTTTAGAAGCTTCTGCCAAGACCTCAGAATTTTTTTTTAGACCTCCACAAGTATGGTTCATTCTTGGGAGCAATTTCCAAACGCCTGAAGGTACCACGTTCATCTGTACAAACAATAGTACGCAAGTATAAACACCATGGGACCATGCAGCTGTCATACCGCTCAGGAAGGAGACGCGTTCTGTCTCCTAGAGATGAACGTACTTTGGTGCGAAAAGTGCAAATCAATCCCAGAACAACAGCAAAGGACCTTGTGAAGATGCTGGAGGAAACAGGTACAAAAGTATCTATATCCACAGTAAAACGAGTCCTATATCGACACAACCTGAAAGGCCGCTCAGCAAGGAAGAAGCCACTGCTCCAAAACCGCCATAAGAAAGCCAGACTACGGTTTGCAACTGCACTTGGGGACAAAGATCGTACTTTTTGGAGAAATGTCCTCTGGTCTGATGAAACATAAATATAACTGTTTGGCCATAATGACCATCGTTATGTTTGGAGGAAAAAGGGGGTCGCTTGCAAGCCGAAGAACACCATCCCAACCGTGAAGCACGGGGGTGGCAGCATCATGCTGTGGGGGTGCTTTGCTGCAGGAGGGACTGGTGCACTTCACAAAATAGATGGCATCATGAGGAAGGAAATTATGTGGATATATTGAAGCAACATCTCAAGACATCAGTCAGGAAGTTAAAGCTTGGTCGCAAATGGGTCTTCCAAATGGACAATGACCCCAAGCATACTTCCAAAGTTGTAGCAAAATGGCTTAAGGACAACAAAGTCAAGGTATTGGAGTGGCCATCACGAAGCCCTGACCTCAATCCTATAGAAAACTTGTGGGCAGAACTGAAAAAGCATGTGCGAGCAAGGAGGCCTACAAACCTGACTCAGTTACACCAGCTCTGTCAGGAGGAATGGGCCAAAATTCACCCAACTTTATGTGGGAAGCTTGTGGAAGGCTACCCAAAAACGTTTGACCCAAGTAAAAAAATGTAAAGGCAATGCTACCAAATACTAATTGAGTGTATGTAAACTTCTGACCCACTGGGAATGTGATGAAAGAAATTAAAGCTGAAATAAATCATTCTCTCTACTATTATTCTGACATTTCACATTCTTAAAATAAAGTGGTGATCCTAACTGACCTAAGACAGGGAATTTTTACTAGGATTAAATGTCAGGAATTGTGGAAAAACTGAGTTTAAATGTATTTGGCCAAGGTGTATGTAAACTTCCGACTTCAACTGTATACCAGAACCATACACACAGAGACTCTTTCACCCCTCCCTCCCTCCAAGCACTGCGATCCATGCTTCTTTTTTTATTTTCACTAGAAGCGATGACGGTGATTCATAGTTTCTAGAAATGGACTACATCTCAATATCCTTATCCTGTACAGTACTAATGTATCCTCCAAACTGACTACATCTCAATATCGTCATACAGTACAGTACTCATGTATCCTCTAAAATGTGCGCGGAACAGAGAGAGACTGCAGTGATTCATCATTCAGCAGCACAATAGCTTTTATGATCCTTTTATTGGTCAATTGCACACAAGGTCCAACCGAAATTTGACTTCTGCTTTTAACCCAACCCCTCCGAAAGACACACATACGTACAGTACACACACACACACACACACACACACACGCACACACATACACAGTCTTGTACAACTAACATTGTGGGGACACACAATTAAGTCTCATTCAAAATCCTATTTTCCTTAAACCCTAATCCTAAACCTAACCCTAAACCTAACCCTAGCTCCTAACCCTAACCCTAAACCTAATTCTAACCCTAACACTAATTCTAACCTCAACCCTAAACCCCCTAGATATAGTATTTGACCTTGTGGGGACCAACAAAATGTCCCCAGTTGGTCTAATTTTTGTTTGTTTACTATTCTTGTGGGGACTTCTGGTTAAACACGTCCACACACACACATACACACACACACACACACACACAAACATACACACACACACACACACACACACACACACACACACACACACACACACACACAGGCTTTGCAGAGCTCTCTTTGTTTTGCTTCAAACAACGTACTCTGTCACCATCAAACCATCTTCTGCGTTAATCTCATTCAGACACAATCATATGGTTACTTCTGTTTAAGTGTGGCTTCTCAGGCAATCCACAGGCCTTCCTTTGAAAACATCTGCCACTAATTTCACATGGCGTCAAAAGCTTTATGAACACGGCTCTGTGGATGTTAGCTCAGAAAGGCCCACATTTTCTTCTTTTGAACTCTCTCTCTCTCTCTCTCTCTCTCTGTCTCTCTCTCTCGCTCTCTCTCTCTCTCTCTCTCTCTCTCTCTCTCTCTCTCTCTCTCTCTCTCTCTCTCTCTCTCTCTCTCTCTCTCTCTCAACGAACAGGGCTCTGTAGATGTTCTCAGAAAGGCCCACATTTTCTTATTTTTGCTGTTTTAAATCCTTACAAAATATATCCGGCACAGAACCTGAAAGAACACACATTTTGCAACATTTGGCAGCGCTCCCCGTATTACACTCAGTCACTTAGCAGTATCCTGTCACATATGTTGTCATATGAGGTGGGGGACAGACAAAGCAACAGGGGATGGTGCTCAGTCATCAACAAGCCCTTGAGTTAGACTAGACTAGAGAACAGTGCTGGCAACAACATCAGGGTTGTGGGTTCGATTCCCGCATGGGCAACTTATACTGAATCTATTAGTGGTAACAGCAGGAGGTAAAGGTGCTGAGGCATCAACAAGCCCTTTGGTGGGGGAGAGCACGGCACTGGCAACGTCAGAGTTGTGGGTTCGAATTCCCGCACGGACCAGATATAGAGTTGACAATATCAGGGTGCTGATCATGCATCACCATGTCCTTCACAACCCAACATGGCTTCCAGAAGTTACAGGGTATAATAAAGCGTATTGTGGCTAAGCCATGCCGTCAGAAGGAGGATCCCATTTACATCATAGGGCCTCTCAAGATAAGCCTCACATCCCAATGTAATTATCTGTGATCGGTCTCTGTGCTTACTGGAAGAGCAGAGAGAGTAACAAAACTAAAGCTTTACGAATATTGTCTACCGCATGTTGAAATATTATATTCAACCACAGCTGAGGGCCAAAACAATCATGTAGCACGCTTCACTCCACGTTGGAGTTGGAGCCCTCACTTCAGCCAGCTAGGGCCTATGATCCAGGATCACTCAGCCTCACTTCAGCCAACTAGGGCCTATGATCCAGGATCACTCAGCCTCACTTCAGCCAACTAGGGCCTCTGATCCAGGATCACTCAGCCTCAGTTCAGCCAGATAGGGCCTATGATCCAGGATCACTCAGCCTCAGTTCAGCCAGATAGGGCATATGATCCAGGATCACTCAGCCTCAGTTCAGCCAGATAGGGCCTATGATCCAGGATCACTCAGCCTCAGTTCAGCCAGATAGGGCATATGATCCAGGATCACTCAGCCTCAGTTCAGCCATATAGGGCCTATGATCCAGGATCACTCAGCCTCAGTTCAGCCAGATAGGGCCTATGATCCAGGATCACTCAGCCTCAGTTCAGCCAGATAGGGCCTATGATCCAGGATCACTCAGCCTCAGTTCAGCCAGATAGGGCCTATGATCCAGGATCACTCAGCCTCAGTTCAGCCAGATAGGGCCTATGATCCAGGATCATTCTGCCTCAGTTCAGCCAGCTAGAGCCTATGATCCAGGATCACTCAGTCTGGTGCCCTGGCCCATAGCTTTAGTGATAACATTCAGTTAAACTCCTTTCCACTCCATGCCATACCAAACATTGTGACACGGTGTACAAGGAGTGGAATGTTAGCACAAAACAGGTCTGGATTTCAGGCTATGGCCTAGCCTCCTGCCTACTCAAATGTTTACAACTCACCACTTTTCTTTTACAACAAGTCAGTTTTGGTGCTTAATCGTGACATGGCCTGTCTGGTTTTAAACTGTCTTGTTAAATGTAAGCAAACTGTTTATGTAGGGTGGTTAGATACGCCAAACTCACTTCCCGTCTCTCTCCCCCCACACTCTCTCTGAATAATTATGCGGTTGCTTTGACATGACTCTCCACTTCAGAAGCCCTCAGCTGAGCTGTACTTTGTAGTCGTTGGTTAGTTAATCTAGTGGTCCGCTGGTGGGACGTTGCAACACACAGCAGGGCATCTAGTGTTTGATGTGGAGTGTGTTGTCCCTCCCCAGTGTCCAGGGACTTTACTCAGGCCTTTCTGAGCAGGCTGTGTTGCAGAGGTTTTCTGGGAAAAGTTGCTGTTTTTATGCTCAAGCTTAGGGTTGGTGTACTGACACAATTTTTTCCCAGAGAACCCCTGCAACACAGCCTGCTCAGAAAGGCCTGAGTCCAACTGGGGAGGGGGGGCTGGTCCAACTGTGTTCCAAATTGCATACTTGCGTTCTCCCAAATTGCTTGGTCTGCTGCTACATCATTGTGGATGTATGACTGGTAAGTTTTCATGCATTGTACAGAGGCTGAAGCTAAAAAAAATATATATATATATTAGCGAAATAAACTATTTAGCAATATTATATTGTGGCCTTTCTCTTGCATTTCAAAGATGATGGAATAATAATAATAATGCCATCTCCAATGTATTATATTCTCCTACATTCATTTCACATTTCCACAAACCTCAAAGTGTTTCCTTTCAAATGCTATCAAGAATATGCATATCCTTGCTTCAGGTCCTGAGCTACAGGCAGTTAGATTTGGGTATGTCATTTTAGGCGAAAATTGAAAAAAAGAGTCCGATCCTTAAGAGGTTATGAATGATAAATAGCCAGAGTAGTGGTGTTTCACTGTGAAGCTAATTTTGCATTGCATTAGGTCTGCTGGTGTTATTTCCAATTCATACAACTATAACACACATGCATATTATTAAATGACACTGATGTTCAAGATAGCTTGGTTTTATATTCACCTTATGCATTGATAACTAATAATGATAGGTGCTATGATGCAATACAATACTGAACAAAAATATAAACGCAAAGTGTTGGTCCCATGTTTCACGAGCTGAAATAAAAGATCCCAGAAATGTTCCATAGGCATAAAAAGCTTATTTTGCACACACATTTCTTTACATCCCTGTTTGTGAGCATTTCTCCTTTGCCAAGATAATCCATCCACCTGACAGGTGTGGCATATCAAAAAGCTGATTAAACAGCATGATCATTACACAGGTGCACCTTGTGCTGGGGGGACAATAAAAGGCCACTCTAAAATGTAAAATTTTTGTCACACAACACAACGCCACAGATGTCTGAAGTTTTGAGGGAGTGTGCAATTGGCACGCTGACTGCAGGAATGTCCACCAGAGCTGTTGCCAGATAATTTAATGTACGTCCAACCGGCATCACAACCGCACATCCGGCTTCTTCACCTGCGGGAGCGTCTGAGACCAGCCACCCGGACAGCTGATGAAACTGAGGAGAATTTCTGTCTGTAATAAAGCCCTTTTGTGGGGAAAAACTAATTCTGATTGGCTGGGCCTGGCTCCCCAGTGGGTGGGCCTATGCCTTCCCAGGCCCACCCATGGCTGCACCCCTGCCCAGTCATGTGAAATCCATAGATTAGGGCCTAATTTATTTATTTCAATTGACTGATTTCCTTATATGAAGTGTAACTCAGTAAAATCGTTGAAATTGTTGCATGTTGCGTTTATATTTTTGCTCAGTGTAGATTAGAAGGCCTAGACTACTTAATCCTAATGTAAGCTAAATGCATTGGATACAAAACAAACACTGACATATTATAAAGGAGAATGTCCAATTTAATTATATGCATGCATATCAAACAGGAACATATATTACATTAAAACACCATTGTAATATTATTAATGCCTTTTCATTTCAGTTGAATGCATTCAGTTGTACAACTGACTAGGTATCCTCCTTACCCTTTCCTTTTCTCTCTCCCTGCAGGGGATTAGACAGATGAACTGCAGCCCCCAGATGCCCAAGCCTCAAAACCAGAACCGTGGGGAGACATCAACATGTCATTTTTTATCAATATTAACCCTTTTATAGGTTTTCCTGTGTCTGTGCATGAATTCTTAGAACACAGTCCATTGTACAGAAGTCACGTTTTATTAGTCGTATGTACAGGATACACATGGTCCAGCGAAATGCTTACTTGCAGGTTCCTTCTCGACAACAACAATAAGAAATAAAAGATCATACGAACATAAAGTAAGTGGCTCAGTAGAATAGAAAACATTTTAGCATCCCCAAGTGAGGGACATCAAGGAGATTAACATTCAAAAGCTTGTTCAAGGAGATGAACATTCAAATGTATATTGGTTGGCATTCAGAACCATTGATATGTTTTCTCAATAGGTTCTCTTTCTCTATGTAATTTTCCTCAGTATCATTGAACAGCTTGTAGTCTCGGCCCTAATTGATGTGTTCTCTGTCACCTGGAGCTGCATGGAAAATAGTCCAGGAACAAAAGGACAATTCCCAAGGACTACTCAGCCCCCTACAAGCTGGTATCTGTGCCCCGTGTAGCTCAGTTGGTAGAGCATGGCGCTTGCAACGCCAGGGTTTTGGGTTCGATTCCCACGGGGGGCCAGTATAAAAAAAATTAAAAATAATGCACTCACTAACTGTAAGTCGCTCTGGATAAGAGCGTCTGCTAAATGACTTAAATGTAAAAGCTTGTTCAGTACACCTCATTCAACTAATTGTGGTCTAAATTATAGACGATGAATAGTTGAACATGGTGTTTGCTGGGTAGGAATAAAAACGTGCACACAGTGCAGTACCTTGGGGCAGAGGTCAGTCCACCATTAATTCAGAAGTTTGGGGAATTTTCGCTGTGTCGCAATGTGTTATAGGATAGCCTCCCCGGCGAAGGGAACGAAAAAGTATGCTCCCATGCCTGCTTTGTTTTCCAGACCTCCCAAGTATGCTTATAGAACTTCCGGCAAACCTAGTACCTACTTGCCATTTC
This sequence comes from Coregonus clupeaformis, assembly GCF_020615455.1. NCBI lineage: Eukaryota > Metazoa > Chordata > Actinopteri > Salmoniformes > Salmonidae > Coregonus > Coregonus clupeaformis. The sequence goes on along the minus strand of NC_059215.1, from coordinate 49,290,765 downwards.
GTGTTCTTAGGTTTGAAAGGATTTGAAAAATGACAGTTGACTTCCCTCCTCGCTATACAGAACACATGGTCGCTAATTTGGAACACGGCCGTGGTGTCGTAAAAAAAGAATGCAGCCCCCCTCCCCAATGTGAAAACTGTTTTCATATGACCCTCCCCTTGTACTGTAAAATAAATTGCATGCCCTCCCCCCTCAAAATAATGTTTACGACCGCAAATAACACTAACTGTAGCGACCATGTGTTTATAAACGTGGCTATCAACTATGCTACTTTAGCATGCTTTTGTGGCAATGTCGATGCCACGCAAGGCTACAGGCCAGAAGGTTGAGGCCAGGGTTAGCCGACCACCACAGACAAGCTAACTCTCCCTGCCTGTTTCATTACACTACGATCTGAGCTGGCTGCAGACAATGATCAGCTGGGGGGAATCAGATTTTAGACTACTATAGTCTAGGTAGGATAATTGTATTGTGGTGTTTTAGGCTACTATAGCCTAGGTAGGATAATTGTATTGTGGTGTTTTAGGCTACTATAGTCTAGGTAGGATAGTTGTATTGTGTTGTTTTAGGCTACTATAGTCTAGGTAGGATAATTGTATTGTGTTGTTTTAGGCTACTATAGTCTAGGTAGGATAATTGTATTGTGGTGTTTTAGACTACTATAGTCTAGGTAGGATAATTGTATTGTGGTGTTTTAGGCTACTATAGTCTAGGTAGGATAATTGTATTGTGGTGTTTTAGGCTACTATAGTCTAGGTAGGATAATTGTATTGTGTTGTTTTAGGCTACTATAGTCTAGGTAGGATAATTGTATTGTGTTGTTTTAGGCTACTATAGTCTAGGTAGGATAATTGTATTGTGGTGTTTTAGGCTACTATAGTCTAGGTAGGATAATTGTATTGTGTTGTTTTAGGCTACTATAGTCTAGGTAGGATAATTGTATTGTGTTGTTTTAGACTACTATAGTCTAGGTAGGATAATTGTATTGTGTTGTTTTAGGCTACTATAGCCTAGGTAGGATAATTGTATTGTGTTGTTTTAGGCTACTATAGTCTAGGTAGGATAATTGTATTGTGTTGTTTTAGGCTACTATAGTCTAGGTAGGATAATTGTATTGTGGTGTTTTAGGCTACTATAGCCTAGGTAGGATAATTGTATTGTCCCTATACAAGATCAATAGGGGAGCTTTTTGAGCTACGTGTCTTCACTGTTCTTTCATGCACTGTCACGTTCGTTTAATGACGGGTCAGACCAAGGCGCAGCGTGATATGCGCACATGTTTATTAACGTAATAAACACAACAAAACAACAACGGTAACGAAACGTGACGTCCAAGGTAGTACAGAACAACAAACCTTACACGGAACAAGATCCCACAACTAGACAGTGCCAATAGGCTGCTTAAGTATGGTCCCCAATCAGAGACAACGAGCAACAGCTGCCTCTGATTGGGAACCACACCAGCCAACATAGAAATACACATACTAGAATACCACACATAGAAAAAGCACAACAAGGAATATACACACCCTGACTCAACATATAAGCGTCCCCTGAGTCAGGGCGTGACATGCACAATGAAGCATCTGGCCTCTCCGCTTATATTGAGAATTGGTGCAGCTTTGAAAGATTTTATGTGTGGTATGATTGCTAGTTAGCCTATTGCAGATCTGGACAAACAATCCACCTACCACTATTGTCACTATGAATGGTGGATAGAGGGCAGGACAGAGCATTAGACTGGTAGACTATACTGACCTGTGGGATTGTTAGCGTGCGGAAAAGCGTAGTGCATAAGGAAGTACCAGAACACCTTGATATAGGGAGGATCATGCAAGCAGATGAGGAAATGTGGCTAGGATGGAAGAAATGATTTAGTAAAACCTGCAAAAGGGTGAACGTGAACCAGGGAAAAAAGACACTAACCTCCCCTGTGACCAATAAAAAACCACACAACCCTCCCCAATTTTGGACCCCCCCCAGTAAATTTTGAACTGTCCCTTATTACAGCCGTGACAATTATCATAAATTATTTTAGAAAGAGTAGTAAGAAAAGCAGTGGTATCATATTTGTATTGTTGCTGAAAATGATCAGTGTCATAACAGTTAATAATAATAAAGTTCTCACAGTGTCACGTCAGAATTAGACGGTCATCCATGTTTCTCAAACGTCAAATTTCAAAGTTGTTCCAAACATCAAATTTAGGCATTAACTCCACATTCTTAAGGTTAGGCATGAACTCCGAATGGTTAAGGTTTGGGATAGGCTTAAAACAAAATTATAAAAAAAACAACTTTCTATCACTGGATTTGAACATGCAACCTTTGGAATCAGAGGCAGATGCTTACTTCCATCCACAATGCCCTAGCAAAACCGAAACCTACTTGAAGGTAACAGCGCTCACTTTTGCCCCTAGTGGCCAGTTTCCATGTCATCTCCCGATGTCCTCATACATGGATGGACGTCGAATACTGACTTGTATCACGGGTGAACTGCCTGAATAATGAGGGTGAAAGGTCAAAGCACTATACAAACTCCCTGAAACCAAGCAAAGCAAAGAAAAGTCTCACAGAAGCTATGAGGCTGGCTTGCCTCTGAAGCAGCCAGTGTTCTCTTGGTCAAAACAAAACAACTTTGAATGGAATTACATTGTTTAGAACCCACCTGAACAGTTCTGTGTTTTCCATCTCTTATGTCTCACAGGCACGCACGCACGCACACACACACACACACACACACACACACACACACACACACACACACATCTGTGTGGTACAACACTGTGTTAGCCAACTGAGCTCAAGCCCAAACATTAGACTAGTCTTCAGGTCTCAGTTACGCTTCGAGTTGAGCATGGTTCTGACAAACTATAGCAGTGCATCTCAGAAGTGCATATTTTCCCCAAACTCTGTGTGTATATGGCTCCCATTGTGGTTTTAGAGTAAGATGGGCTTCAATGGTTTTCATTTCCCTCGTTTGATTGTTGTTACCATCAGCTGACATTCTTTACTCAACCCACTCTTCTTAAATGGTATTTTCTGGCATCACGCATCCAGTGAGCATTGGCCAATGAATATTCCTGGACCTGTAGAGTTTTAATGTGTGTAAATATTAGACGAAAATATAAAGAACCTTTTATTGACTGATTTGAATTGTTTGCGGGACCGAGTGAGTGTGTTTTTGCACCTTGGACAGATATCAAGCGAAGACGCAATGATATGCTTACCCAATATCATAGCAGATATGGCAACATCTCTCTGGTGTTGTTTGTCATACCCCTTTACCAATAATTCTGAGAAAGCCAAACAACCTATTGCCAATCACATCATTTTTTTTTGGGGGGGGGGGGGTGGCAAAGCTTACCGCCAGTCCCTTACCCCATGTCCTGCCCACAGAACTAGAATGAATGTGATTCTATTGCTATGGTCCTGCCAGGGTTGGGGTCAATTCCATTTCAATTCCAGTCAATTCAGAAAGTAAACCAAAATTCCAATTCAAAATGTTCCTCATTTGAAAGCATTGAGGATAATTGGAATATCTGTGTACTTACTTGAAATGTAATTGACCCCAACCCTGGGTCCTACCTTCTGTCCCCTACCCCATGTTAGGGGACAGAGATTTCCTCCAGTTTTATCATCACCTGTAGCATTCCCAGCTGCAGACTGCTACTCTACACCTTTGGTTTAGTGTATATGGGGGCAGAGTTGGATATCAGCCATGTGCTCATAAAAAAAAGTCCCTCATCCAGTTTCCCGTTCATGATTCATCTTCCTGCCTGAAATACTGCTGAAATACTTAATCACAGAATCACAATGTGGCTAGATGATATCACATTTACATTTTAGTCATTCACTCTTATCCAGAGCAACTTACAGTTAGTGAGTGCATACATTATTTTTTCATTTTACATACTGGCCCCCTGTGGGAATTGAACCCACAACCCTGGCGTTGCAAACGCCATGCTCTACCACCTGAGCTACATCCCTGCCAGCAATTCCCTCCCCTACCCTGGACCAATTTTGCGCCGCCCCATGGGTCTCCCGGTCGGCTATGCCAGAGCCTGGATTCAAACCAGGATCTCTAGTGGCACAGCTAGCACTGCAATGCAGTGACTTAGACCACTGCGCCACTCAGGAGGTCACCTTGGGATCTTGACTTTACCAGATTGTAGCTCATCATAATGTGCCTAGATGATATCACCTTGGGATCTTGACTTTACCAGATTGTAGCTCATCATAATGTGCCTAGATGATATCACCTTGGGTTCTTGACTTTACCAGATTGTAGCTCATCATAATGTGCCTAGATGATATCACCTTGGGATCTTGACTTTACCAGATTATAGCTCATCATAATGTGCCTAGATGATATCACCTTGGGATCTTGACTTTACCAGATTGTAGCTCATCATAATGTGCCTAGATGATATCACCTTGGGATCTTGACTTTACCAGATTGTAGCTCATCATAATGTGCCTAGATGATATCACCTTGGGATCTTGACTTTACCAGATTATAGCTCATCATAATGTGCCTAGATTATATCACCTTGGGTTCTTTACCAGATTGTAGCTCATCATAATGTAGCTAGATGATATCACCTTGGGTTCTTGACTTTACCAAATTGTAGTTCTGGTCCCCTTTTTGTTTGAAAAGCTTAAGACCAAACTCTCCCAACTGGACACACACTGGTTGAATCAACGTTGTTTCCACGTAATTTCAACAAAATTACATTGAACAAACGCGGAATAGACGTTGAATTGACATCTGTGCCCAGTGGGTATTTAGACCTATTTAGACTGACAAGAGTTTTGAAGAGAATACCTACGTATACACATAATAATCTGTATTTGAAAGGTGTTGCACTGAAACTGCATAAGCCTGTGTGAGGCGCTCGGATGCTTGGGCCGGAAGTAAACCAGTCTTGAATGATTAAATATCTCCTAGGGTGAGAAAAACACACTAATGAGTTTCCCATGACCTAATATGCCTCACATGTTTGATAACAATAATTCAGGTGACGATCCATGGCATGTCATCACTGTTATGGTGAAATTAAAGTGGATTGTTCCTTAAATTGAATTAACCACACAGTATTGCAATGGTATTATTACATGTTGATGTACAGTCAGCCATGTTGTGCAATGGATCAGTGTTGTCTGTAGCTTTATATTTGAGTAATAATGCAGATAGTATTACTAGATCCTAACTAAATTCTGTATCATTGTATTTAGCTTCATGTTTGTAGCTATTTGGTTCAATATCAGCTTTCATTCATACACTTCTGAACGATACAACAGTTGCTGTACATGTATTTGATTATTGATATGCAGGGACAAACAGAGAGCGTTTACTTGGTTATATTTGATTGGCAGCCCTAGACATTTACATCGTTTTGTGGGGATTGGCGAGAGACTGAGAGTTTTAGCTTGTATTTGTTTGATTGGCAGCCCTAGACAGTTACATAGCATAACATACAGTAGTTATATATTGACCCAGTTTGACCACTGACTCAGTATGTCACAGTTTGCCCAAATCTGAAAACAGAAAAGTAGAAGCAAACTTCATTCAAGAAAATGTTGCGGCTACAATGGATTATTTTAGATAACAGAAGTCCAGGTTCAAGTCCATTTTAGGTTATGATTTTTAATTTTTAATTTGGCTTCCACGAGTCTTACAGTTGCAAAACCACTGGCTAAACCTCACAGATGAATATGACCTTTAAATAAAGCACGCTATCACAATGGATTTATTTGATACTGCAGCTCTCGCTATGGCTGTAGAACATAATAAACGTTACTTTAAGATTCACATTATGTCAGAGTCACTCTTCTGACCAAATGTCATACATTATTTTGGCTTGAATAAAGCCAAAACATCCTAACATAATTATTCAAGATAATTTTCATAATTGTATGTCATCCTTGTATTTGTCAAAACTTTAACAGAAATTGTGCTAAAAAAGGGTTCATCAGTAGGAAGTGATGTATTGGGCTAAATCTGTAGATCAGTACATTTAGGAAACCCCCTGAACAATAACATAATGCCCAGTTCCTGTGGGAGTGGTGATGACTGGGATGGAGAGAGAGAGAGAGAGAGAGAGAGAGAGATAGGGGGGTTAAGAGGGTGGCTAAGACTAAGAGCATAAATACTGAACCCAAAGCACCAAGGGGGAACGACAACTAGTCTCAAGAGCCAGCCACAACAAAGAGATTGAAGAGCAACAAGAGCCAACACTGTCTGAACTTTTTTTGAAATCCACAGATCTTCAAGGGAGAAACTGTTCTTTTTTCTGTCGGTGAGAGAGCATTAATCTTCATTGACTGTCTATCTGGCGCATTCTTGCATCTTCGTTTACTTTCTGGACGACTTTTTCCTCCCCTTGGTCTCACCATGAGAGGAGTTCTGGTTTTGTTTGTGTTGGGGATGTGTATGCTGGGTGGACAGTGTGTTCCCCTGAAGAAATCTGTGTCTGTCACCTTCCCTGGAGATGTCCTCAAGAACATGACGGATACAGAGCTGGCAGACGTGAGTAATTAACAGATGAATAAAGATTTTTATCTATGTCTATGAACAGATGCTTCATTTGTCCTGTTTTCTGTTCTGAAGACAAAACACATGACGTGAGGGTGGGAGATTACTTTATAGTCATTAAAGACATTTGGGGATTGTCCAATGTCTTCATGTTTCAAACTAGAGGGACACTAAATTCTGCATAGTTGGACCTCATTTTATGATTTGCAATAATCTCATAATTTGCTATAATCCAATCCTCATCGTGTAATTTATCATCAGAGCTATCTGAAGCAGACATGTATGTATTATAATTTTACCTAATTTCATGAATTTGCAATGATGTAATTATGGAATAATCTCATCGTATTCATTATTTCCTATCTCCAGAGCTACCTGAAGAGGTTCGGCTACATGAACGTCCAGCACCGCAGCGGTTTCCAGTCCATGGTGTCCAGCACCAAGGCCCTGATGAGGATGCAGAGGCAGATGGGACTGGAGGAGACAGGGACGCTGGACAAGTCTACGGTAGCAGCCATGAAGGCACCTCGCTGCGGGGTCCCTGACGTACGCTCCTACCAGACCTTCGAGGGGGACCTGAAATGGGACCATCACGACGTTACGTACAGGTACAGTGGAAGATGGGAAAGCATAAAAAAAGAGCCAAAAGACTGCACGGCGTTATGCTCCTAATGCCTCTTGTTGTGTTCATGTATATTCAGTAGCCCAGTAGCTAAGTGTAATGAGATACATGTATCATTACAACCATTTCCTGACTGAGAAAGCACATTCCAGAGTTATGTCCGACGCTGTGCTTCAACAGACACGAGTTGGCTATAGACAGCTGAAATGGTGTGCAAATAGCGCATTGCAAAACAATGGCCTACGATACTATCTAATTGAATCTGTGGATGTTGACTGCATAGTGAGTTTGACCGTACAATCTTGCTTTTCTCTGTAGGATCCTGAACTACTCTCCAGACATGGGAGCCTCTCTGATAGATGATGCCTTCGCCAGAGCCTTCAAAGTGTGGAGTGATGTCACCCCTCTCACTTTCACGCGGCTCTTCGACGGCACCGCTGACATCATGGTGTCATTTGGAAAAGCAGGTAAGAGGGGCTGCAGTACTGTATGCAGCCTGGGATCCAAACGGATACTCTGTTTCACCATTGTTTCACTTCACTGAAACGGAGCATATCAGTTTGGATTCCAGGCTATGCAATATGTGCCATACCATCTGATAGCGTCAATTAAACAACCTCTGCCTCCCAGAACATTTACATTTAAAACATATCTCTAAGTTGAAGAGTACGCATCAAAATGAATCTTTATTGAAGAAACATGAAAGGAAGCAACTGAATTGACCAAACTGAAATGGAATTGACCCCAACTCTGCATGAAATGAATGCCATTAATTCAATGCCTTGTTATTTTCCAGACCATGGAGACGGCTACCCCTTCGATGGTAAGGACGGCCTTCTGGCCCACGCCTTCCCCCCTGGTGAGGGTATACAGGGAGACGCCCACTTTGATGATGACGAAAACTGGACCCTCGGCAAAGGACCAGGTAAGCATGGAGATGTATAGTCAATCATGGCTGTTTCAGTTATGCAGTCAGTATTTCATGGAGCTATGACTCCCCCTACTGTCCATTTTAAGCATTTTCTTGACTGAGATTGAAATGAATTATACGCCTCTGCCAACATCTCCACATCATTTGTAGGATTGAGTCCTTGAGCTGCAGTGAACCATTTTATTGCTAAATTAGATGTATTTAATAATGTCGGACATAGCTATTATTCACAATTGCACCCAATAAAAACATAACTTTTTTTGTTCCAGCTGTGAAGACTAGCTTTGGCAACGCAGAGGGTGCTATGTGTCACTTCCCTTTCTCCTTCGAGGGCAAGCAGTATTCCACCTGCACCACAGAGGGGCGCTCTGACAACCTGCCCTGGTGTGCCACCACAGCCGACTACGGCAGAGACAAGAAATTCGGCTTCTGTCCAAGCGAACGTAAGATTGACAGCTAATACTTGAGGGAATGATTGGTCAGAAAGTATTTTTGACAGAGTTTGCTATGACATGTCTCTAATCATATGCCCCCCTCTCTCTCTCTCTCTCTCGCTCTTTCACACACAAACAGTTCTGTACACATTCGACGGAAACAGCAACGGCAATAAATGTGTGTTCCCCTTCGTGTTTCTTGGGGAGACATATGAAGGTTGCACGAAGGAGGGCCGCAGTGATGGATACCGCTGGTGTTCCACCACAGACAACTTTGACAAGGATAAGAAGTATGGCTTCTGTCCCAACAGAGGTGAGGAGTGTCACTGTCACCACTACCAGACCTGGGTTCAAATAGTTTTAGTTTTATTTCAAATACTTGGAGTGATTGATTGAGCCTGCCAGGAGTGGCAAATGGGTGTGGTTTGCACTTTTGGGACTATCCATTGGTTCCATTGCACCAAGAAATATCAATCAAGCACAGCTAAAGTTAAATAGTAATTTAACCCAGGTCTGATCGCTGTCACACATACATGAATCACTAGCCTGCCATCAGTGACACGTTCGCTAATAGTGTTGTGTCTGTGTTATGACAGATACGGCTGTGATTGGTGGAAACTCTGAGGGAGAGCCGTGCCAGTTCCCCTTTGTCTTCCAGGGGGTGAAGTATGACTCATGCACCAGCGAGGGACGGGGAGACGGCAGGCTGTGGTGCGCCACCACCAGCAACTTTGACGTAGACACGAAATGGGGCTTCTGCCAAGATCGTGGTGAGTGATGTAGACAGCGTCAGTGCACCTAGCGTGCTGACTCAAACTGCTGGCAGTGCATCTATACCTGTTTCAAAATATTGTGCCGACTCGAACCGCTGAGTCAGATCATTTATTTTCAAATTGTCCTTTCCAGCATGGTTCTAGGGGGATGCATAACCAGGCTAGCACTCAATAGCGTGGAAAATGTGTATTAGTGTAGGTGCACTGGCCTGGTCCCAGATCTGTCTGTGCTCTTGCCAACTCCGTTACAGTAAATGTCAAGCCAAACATGATAATGAGTGACGGGAAGTTAGCATGATAGTACAAACATACTGGCACTCAGGCTATAGGTGCACACCACAACTGACTTAATGATGTGTTTCTTCCCACTCACTCCTCTCTCAGGCTACAGTCTGTTCCTGGTTGCGGCCCATGAGTTTGGTCATGCCCTGGGTCTGGACCACTCCAACATCAGAGATGCCCTCATGTATCCCATGTACGGCTACGTTGAAGACTTCTCCCTGCATGAAGATGATGTTGAAGGCATTCAGTATCTCTATGGTATGATATTATCACAATATGACATGATTAGAAAGGCATTTCACTGTACTTGTGCATGTGACATTAAAACTTGAAACTTGATTACACAATATCACTAGTCTGGTCCTAGATATGTTTGTGCTGTCTTGAGTGACAAACAGACCTCCCTCTGGGCACAGATGTCAGTTTAACATCTAGTTTTGATTTACATTTGGTTGAGTTGTCAACTAACTGTGAATTCAACATGAAATCAACAACAAATGTCACCATGTAATTAGATTTAGGTTAAGAGTTGGGTGGAAAACAGACAAAATGCCCATACATTGATTATTTTTTGTAAATCCAATCAGTTTTCCACATTGATTCAATGTCATCACATAGATCTTTTTGGGTTGAAATGACGTAGAAACAATGTTGATTCAACCAGTTTTTGCCAAGTGGGCTGGGACCAGGCTGCAATGTCATGTGCTCACACAGGATTCACAACATACAGACAACAACATAGTATTTCCCTATATCACCACAGAGACCAGATGGTAATGGAACAAAAATGACTATAGTTAAGTGTTGTTCATTTCATTTATTGCATTCATTTCCAATATCTTCCCACCCAGGATCCAAGACAGGCCCTGACCCCACACCCCCTGGACCCATCCCCACTATTCCTTCACCTGGCCCTGACCCCAGCGATGAGCCTGAGCCTGACACCACCACACGCCCTGTGGACCCATCCCAGGACCCCTGCCAGATTAACAAGTTCGACACCATCACAGAGATTGATGGAGATCTGCACTTCTTCAAGGATGGGTGAGCAACCTTAACACTGGTAAAACAAATATAAGGTTGCTTTGCGGTTCAACACTACAACCTTTTTGAGGTCTGTGATGTTAAATGGATGTGTGCCCGTTTAAGAGCGCACAAGAGTTATGGGCTAAGAGAGAGAGAACCTGAGAGAGAAACATGATATAATTATGGGCTAAGGGAGAGATAACCAGAGAGAGAAACAGGATATAATTATGGGCTAAGGGAGAGATAACCAGAGAGAGAAACAGGATAGAATTATGGGCTAAGGGAGAGATAACCAGAGAGAGAAACAGGATAGAATTATGGGCTAAGAGAGAGATAACCAGAGAAAGAAACAGGATAGAATTATGGGCTAAGAGAGAGATAACCAGAGAGAGAAACAGGATAGAGTTATGGGCTAAGGGAGAGATAACCAGAGAGAGAAACAGGATAGAGTTATGGGCTAAGGGAGAGATAACCAGAGAGAGAAACATGATAGATGATGTAAGAGTATGGGACAGAATGTAAATAAACGAGCCCAGGGTTCACAGATTCCTCCCGCTGGATTCCCCTCTTATTACTAAGAACAGCTACACCACGACAGCCATAAGAGCTATTCAACACTTTTTGGTTCTTTTATAGCACCATTTCTTCTAATAGTGTAGCCCATTCTCTTACAATGTAAGTAATAGCGATGCAATGTAGCTACATTAATAATTGTGATGTTTTTGCTGATCCAACAGGCAATATTGGAGGTTGTCGAGCAAGACTGATGGTGGACTGGAGGGTCCGTTCTCCATGTCTGAGAGGTGGCCGGCTCTGCCAGCCGTCGTTGACACAGCCTTCGAGGACCTTGTGACCAAGAAAATCTACTTCTTCTCAGGTAAATATAATTCAGATTTTACACACACACACACACACACACACACACACACACACACTTCCCACCCCCACAGATGACAACACTCTAACCTTTGTCTCTGTTGTCCCACAGGCACCAGGTTCTGGGTGTATACTGGGCAGAGTGTCCTGGGACCCCGCAGCATTGAGACGCTGGGTCTGCCCTCTACTGTGGAGAAGGTGGAGGGAGCATTGCAGAGAGGGAATGGCAAGGTGCTGCTCTTCAGCAACGAGAACTTCTGGAGGTGAGTCCATCCCGAGTTCATATGGGAGGACGGGATGTTGAGATAAGGTTGTGGGTTCAAGTTTTTGAAGGGATCACACGCATACTAGAAATGTATGCACTGACTGTATTGTAAATTGCTTTGGATAAAAGTGACTGCTAAGTGGCAGAAGATTATTAGCTGTATTATCATTTCATATAGCAAAACAATTTAAAATGTAACTAGAAGAAGAAGTGGATCAATAGAGCTCTGTGGAGGGTTAGATGTATAAGTATTTACTGTATCTGTAGGTCTGTGTTGTAATGAACAAACCAAATGTGTCTGATCCTTACAGGCTGGATGTGGAGGCCCAGAAAATCGACAAGGGATATCCTCGCTTCACAGACCTGGTCTTTGTAGGAGTCCCCGTTGATGCCCATGATGTGTTCCAATTCATGGGTAAATATTCAACTACATTCCTCCACTCACACTGTAGACCCCCCCTCCCTCCCTCCCTCCCGTAATTGGAACCATGACATCAAGACACTTCACACTGCTGTGTACCATCATGTGTACTAAACACACAACACATGAAAGAAGGTTCATCCTTGTGATTGTTTTTGTATTGTAGGCCACTCCTACTTCTGCCAGGATCACATCTACTGGCGAATGAACTCTAGGAGACAGGTGGACCGTGTGGGATACGTGAAGGACGACCTCCTGAAGTGTACCGACTCCTCTAACTAGGGGGCTGAAGATTGAAGAACCCTTTCAATAGGGCCTCTTAGGGTAGGGTCCGAGATCTGTTTGTGCTGTGTTGCCATCTCCTTGTACATTTACATTTGAAGTCATTTAGCAGACGCTCTTATCCAGTGCCGTTTGTAAAGTTGAAACGGCACCACATAGTTTGTGTGCTTTGTAAAATTTTGAAATGATCGGCCACCTTCCATGTACCAACATCACCTTCCATGTACCAACATCACCTTCCATGTACCAACTCACCTTCCATGTACCAACATCACCTTCCATGTACCAACATCACCTTCCATGTACCAACATCACCTTCCATGTACCAACATCACCTTCCATGTACCAACATCACCTTCCATGTACCAACATCACAACAGTAGAATTAGGTCATAAAAGTGCTACACATGTATGGGCACTTTCCTTTTAACTGTGTGTGAGTTAACAGGTTATTGTCATCTAATCTAGACTAGGGTCCAGAGAGAGACATAACCACAGCCCTGAAATAATGATTTCAGCCCCAGCAGAACCGATTCAAAATCTGTTGTGGCTTTAAACCATCTCCCTGGCGCAGATATTTTGGATGAGACGTTAATTGATATTTATTTATATTACTGTCCGGTTTTATTTTTGTGTTCAACAATACAAGTGTTCATTTGGAGTTATTTAATATTTTTTTAACTGGCTCAAAAGCCATGTATTTTGCACTGGATGGCATGCCATTGTATCTCTCACATAAGTTATTTTGTATGTAAAGCAATGTATTGTATTAAAACAGAAATGAAAATTCAATAAACAAATAGCACTTCATTATCAGTTCTTGTCAATGTAACTGTATAGCTAGCTAATCATCTTGTGCAGCTGTCACCAAACTAAAGGGTCTTCCTCTTTGCTGTCAACACAAAGTTCTGCATAATACACAACAAAAATATAAACGCAACATGTAAAGTGTTGGTCCCATGTTTCATGAGTTGAAATAAAATATCCCAAATATTTTCCATACACACATAAAACCTATTTCTCTAAAATGTTGTCCACAAATTTGTTTACATCCCTGTTAGTGAGCATTTCTCCTTTACCAAGATACTCCATCCACCTGACAGGTGTGGCATATCAAGAAACTGATTAAACAGCATGATCATTACAGGGGTGCACCTTGTGCTGGAGACAAAATGTTAATTTAGAGATTTTGGCAGGAGGTCAAACCTGCCTCACAACCGCGGGACCACGTGTATGGCATTGTATGGGTGAGCGGTTTGCTTATGTCAACGTGTGAACAGAGTGCCCCGTGGTGGGGTTATGGTATGGGAAGGCATAAGCTACAGACAACGAACAAAATTGCATTTTATCGATGGCAATATGAATGCACAGAGATACCGTGGTAAGATCCTGAGGCCCATTGTCATGCCATTCATCCGACGCCATCACCTCATGTTTCAACATGATAATGCACGGCACCGTGTCGCAAGGATCTGTACACAATTCCTGGAAGCTGAAAATGTCCCAGTTCTTCCATGGCCTGAATACTCAAGACATGTCACACATTGAGGATGTTTGGGATACTCTGGATCGACGTGTACGACAGCGTGTTCCAGTTCCTGCCAATATCCAGTAACTTCGCACAGCCATTGAAGAGGAGTGGGACAACATTACACAGGCCACAATCAACAGCCTGATGAACTCTACGGAGATGTCGTGCTGCATGAGGCAAATGGTGGTCACACCAGATACTGACTGGTTTTCTAATCCACGCCCCTACCTTTTTTTTGGGGTTGGGGTGTATCTGTGACCAACTGATGCATATCTGTATTCCCAGTCATGTGAAATCCATAGATTTGGGCTAACGATTTTATTTCAGTTGACTGATTTCCTTATATGAACTGTAACTCAGTAAAAATCTTTTGAAATAGTTATGCCCGTTTTTTATTTGAACTTCCACACAGCACACAGAGCCAAACATCCAGCGTTATAAGCCGCTGCCATTAGTAAATAGATACATTGTAACATCTAACCATAGTTATACAAACATCAAGCTGCTATTTACAACTAGTACATTTGTAGCCATAACTACAGATTTTCCGCAACATTGTAACAAGCTCGCGCTACACTTGATCTTTTTACTGCGCCCAGTACGCTGCTCGTGGGCAAATTCTGTAATACGCCTTCTTCAGGAAACAATAGTCCTGTAATTTCCCATACGGTGCTCTATTGAATGTAATCGTTTAATAAGATTAGGAGAAAAAAAAGAGCTGCCCTTAATTTACTGAAAAAACAAGGAACACATTTTAACGCAGCTTCCACTTTTCAGCAAAACAGAGAAATAAGATCCGGTTGGTCAAACAGGAAGTGAGGAGATACTGATGGCGCCCGACTAGAATGGAGGAGCAATTATCGCGTACAACTTCTTATACAGTTTGGCGTGTCTACTAAGTCAAACAAATTCAACTCGCAATACACAGTAAGTAAAAATCCCAAGGAATCTCGTGTTATATAGATACATTTATAAAATTTTCTTCAGGGACGGACGTCGGGCGGTCTGTTTTTGCTGAGGCCCTCGAGGTCCCTCCGCCTTAGTAGGTTCTAGAATGCCTGAATGCAAAAAAAGAGGGCTCGCGGAGCAGGCAGGAGAGAGGGCAGCTAGGCCTGTTTAAATCATAAAGAAGGGTCGTTGCTGGCTACACGCTGAACTCCAGTTGTGTTTAGTTATAGCTGTCAACGTATGAAGGACAATAATAGCTGTTTGTTGTATTATTCCAACAGCTAACAACGAAGCATATAAATATGCCACTGACCTTGTTGCGTGTTGATGTGCAACCTCGTGTCAGCGGGTTTATTAGCAGGATCTGACCGGCTTGTCCAAGAGTTAGTTAGTTAGCTGGCTACCTAACCTTGTCTTCCTAGAAAAGCTACTATTACTAGCTTAGTTACTAGCTAGTATATTTGCATATCAAGGTCGCCAATGTGCTATCTAAGCGCGGAGAAAAAGAAACCACGTCCAGCGCAATTAGCAGTTAGTTAGCGATGAAGCTAGCAAGCGCTCCAATACAGTCTGTTCCATCTAGTGTCAGTGATATTATTTACCTCCACACTCAGACTTCTCTCATGAACCCTCACAAATGGTACTCTACAGAAACTCCTCTAAACTGATACGCAATAATCTGCTATTCTTTAAAATAAGTGGCATTTCCCACAATCAATATCCAATAAAAGGTACACACGTTTTGTGTAAAAGCACACTCCCTGTGAAAGAATAGGCTAATGCCAGAAGATTGATAATGAATAGATGTATGATCATCAATCATCACGTCTCAGTCTCTGTAGTGTGACCGTGACTGTCCTCAGGATGAAAATTAGTAAAATGGCTCAAGGGTTAGAGCCTGATGTTGACAATACCAAGGTTGTGGGTTTGATTCCCTCACACTGAACATGTACTACTCATAAGTCCTGTGTGGCTCAGTTGGTAGAGCATGGTGCTTGCAATGCCAGGGTTGTGGGTTCGATTCCCCACTGGGGACCAGTATGAAAATGTACATAGTCATATGTCGTTCTGGATAAGAGTATCTGCTAAATGACTAAAACAAAAATACGTATTTTTGGAAAATGACGTTCCCTCTGGAGAAAATACAGTTATTCTATTCTATTCTAAAAGCTCTGCTAATGACCATATTATTTTCTATCCTAGATGGAGGAGGAGATAGAGGTGGAGAGCAGCAGTGATGTGGGTCCGTCAGGGTCTGGGATGGAGGAGCCGTCAGAGAGCGGTATGGGGATGGAGTCGTCGGAGGCCATGTCTGCAGACAGCAGCGATGCAGCAGCCCCACATGCCTCCCACCGCCACCACCACAGCCAGCACCACCATGGGCACCGTCACCACAGCCAGGCCCCAGAGTCAGACTGCCATGTGGGACAAAGCTCAGAGGGTGTCCTGGTAAGAACAACAACACTATCTGAACTGTTCAGAATCCTCAAACTTTTTATTGCTATTCGACATCAAATCAAATTTTATTCGTCACATGCTTTGTAAACAACAGGTGTAGACTAACAGTGAAATGCTTACTTACGGGGCCCTTCCCAACGATGCAGAGAGAGAGAAAGAAAATAGAGAAATTATAGAAAAGTAAAACATGTAGTAATAGATACACAATGTGTAACGATAACTTGGCTATATACACGGGGTACAAGTACCGAGCCGATGTGCAGGGGTACGAGATAATTGAGGTAGATATGTACATATAACTAGGAATAAAGTGACGGATAGTAAACAGTAGCAGCAGCGTATGTGATGCGTCAAAAAAGTTAGTGCAAAAAGGGTCAATGCAGATAGTTAACCAAATAGCTACCCGGACTAACTATTTAGCAGTCTTATGGCTTGGGGGTAAAAGCTGTTCAGGGTCCTGTTGGTTCCAGACTTGGTGCATTGATATCGCTTGCTGTGCGGAGAAAAGTCTATGACTTGGCTGGAGTCTTCAACAATTTTTAGGGCCTTCCTCTGGCACTGCCAGGTATAGAGTTCCTGGATGGCAGGGAGCTCGGCCCCAGTGATGTACTGGGGCATACACACCACCGTCTGTAGCACCATGCGGTCGGATGCCAAACAGTTTCCATACCAAGCGGTGATGCAGCCAGTCAAGATGCTCTCAATGGTGCAGCTGTAGAACTTTTTGAGGATCTGAGGGCCCATCTCAAATCTTTTCAGCTTTTTGAGGGAGAAGAGGCGTTGTCGTGCTTTCTTCACAACTTTATAGTGTGTTTGGACCATGATATAACCTACAAGAGATAAAAACATTCAATCTGTAATGGTAATACAAGGGAAGCCTGTGTGTTTGCAATGATAATCATAATACATTTTATAAAGCGCTTTTCAAGGATTCAAAGACTCTTCTATGTTTGAATGCCTCGGTAGGGGCTCCGGTAATAATTTTTTTTGTTAGTGTCCATCTCCCTGCCTCTCACCCGTGTTTCTGTGTTTCCAGGTGTTCCTACCAGAGACTAGCTCCAGTACGGACGTCACCCACCATAGAGCCACCGTCCACCTCCCAGACTCCTCCTCTGTGGCCCAGTCCACCAGCGTCTCCACTGTTACCCAGTCCATCCTGGTGTCCGGGTCGGCCCAGGTAAGCATCTCTAATATTCAAGAGCACCCTGGTTGACCCCCATAGCCAGCCTAGTTACCGGCCTAGCTACCAGCCGTACTAGCTACCAGCCTAGCTATCAGTCGGCCTAGTTACCAGCCTTACTAGTTACCAGCCGTACTAGCTACCAGCCGTACTAGCTACCAGCTGTACTAGTTACCAGCTGTACTAGTTACCAGCCTAGCTACCAGCCGTACTAGCTACCAGCCTTACTAGTTACCAGCCGTACTAGTTACCAGCCTAGCTACCAGCCTAGTTACCAGCCTTACTAGTTACCAGCCTTACTAGTTACCAGCCGTACTAGTTACCAGCCGTACTAGTTACCAGCCGTACTAGTTACCAGCCGTACTAGTTACCAGCTGTACTAGCTACCAGCCGTACTAGCTACCAGCCAGCCTAGCTACCAACCAGCCTAGTTACCAGCCGTACTAGCTACCAGCCGTACTACTTACCAGCCTAGCTACCAGCTGTACTAGCTACCAGCTGTACTAGTTACCAGCCATACTAGTTACCAGCCATACTAGTTGCCAGCCTAGCTGCCAGCCATACTAGCTACCAGCTGTACTAGCTACCAGCCGTATTTGACAGGCAACGGGTGGCAGCCCAAGCTGGTTAACAGGCAGAGCTAACTGAGCTAGAGATTAAATTGAACACCGCTTACTGCATTGCCAAAGAGGAGATGGCTTTTACTTACCCATAAAAAGAATGGATTACAATTCAACCCGACATATGGAAACGAGTGGTCTTGCGCAAAAGTTATTGGCACCGTAGCGTACACTATCCGGGAAGCGTGTTGGTGCTATCCGGAATCCTTGGGACGTCCCTACTCTAACCATAAAGGCATGTCGTTTTTTTTAGCTACATTCTAGATCAAAGAAATTGATTAGTTATTGTGAGAGGAGACTAGACCTTTATTTCATTATCCAAGTAAATCAAACCAATTTTTATTCGTCACATACACATACAGTACCAGTCAAAAGTTTAGACACACCTACTCATTCATGGGTTTTTCTTTATTTTTTACAATTTTTTACATTGTAGAAAAATAGTGAAGACATTAAAACTATGAAATAACACATATGGAATCATGTAGTAACCAAAAAAGTCTTAAACTAATCTAAATATATTTTATATTTGAGATTCTTCAAAAAGCCACCCTTTGCCTTGATGACAGCTTTGCACACTCTTGGCATTCTCTCAACCAACTTCATGAGGAATGCTTTTCCAACAGTCTTGAAGGAGTTCCCACATATGCTGAGCACTTATTGGCTGCTTTTCCTTCACTCTGCCGTCATCCCAAACCATCTCAATTGGGTTGAGGTCGGGGGATTGTGGAGGCCAGGTCATCTGATGCAGCACTCCATCACTCTCCTTCTTGGTAAAATAGCCCTTACACAGCCTGGAGGTGTGTTGAGTCATTGTCTGTTGAAAAACAAATGATAGTCCCACTAAACCCAAACCAGATGGGATGGCGTATCGCTGCAGAATGCTGTGGTAGCCATGCTGGTTAAGTGTGCCTTGAATTCTAAATATATCACACAGTTTCACCAGCAAAGCACCACCACACCATAACACCTCCTCCTCCATGCTTTACGCTGGGAACTACACATGTGGAGATCATCCGTTCACCCACACCACGTCTCACAAAGACACGGCGGTTTTAACCAAAAATCTCACATTTGGACTCCAGACCAAAGGACAAATTTCCACCGGTCTAATGTCCATTGCTCGTGTTTCTTGGCCCAATTTTCCGTATTGACTGACCTTCATGTCTTAAAGTAATGATGGACTGTCGTTTCTCTTTGCTTATTTGAGCTGTTCTTGCCATGATATGGACTTGGTCTTTTACCAAATAGGGCTATCTTCTGTATAATGAAATACCCCCCTACCTTGTCACATTTTAAATTTAAATTTTCGCCATTTAGCAGACGCTCTTATCCAGAGCGACTTACAAATTGGTGCATTCACCTTATGATAGCCAGTGGGACAACCACTTTACAATATATATATATATATTACTTTTTTTGGGGGGTGGGGTAAGGGGGGGTAGAAGGATTACTTTATCCTATCCCAGGTAATCCTTAAAGAGGTGGGGTTTCAAGTGTCTCCGGAAGGTGGTGAGTGACTCCGCTGTCCTGGCGTCGTGAGGGAGCTTGTTCCACCATTGGGGTGCCAGAGCAGCGAACAGTTTTGACTGGGCTGAGTGGGAACTGTGCTTCCGCAGATGTAGGGGGGCCAGCAGGCCAGAGGTGGATGAACGCAATGCCCTCGTTTGGGAGTAGGGACTGATCAGAGCCTGAAGGTACGGAGGTGCCGTTCCCCTCACAGCTCCATAGGCAAGCACCATGGTCTTGTAGCAGATGCGAGCTTCAACTGGAAGCCAGTGGAGTGTGCGGAGGAGCGGGGTGATGTGAGAGAACTTGGGAAGGTTGAACACCAGACGGGCTGCGGCGTTCTGGATGAGTTGTAGGGGTTTAATGGCACAGGCAGGGAGCCCAGCCAACAGCGAGTTGCAGTAATCCAGACGGGAGATGACAAGTGCCTGGATTAGGACCTGTGCCGCTTCCTGTGTATGGCAGGGTCGTACTCTGCGAATGTTGTAGATCATGAACCTACAGGATCGGGTCACCGCATTGACGTTAGCGGAGAACGACAGGGTGTTGTCCAGGGTCACGCCAAAGCTCTTTGCACTCTGGGAGGAGGACACAACAGAGTTGTCAACCGTGATGGCGAGATCATGGAACGGGCAGTCCTTCCCCGGGAGGAAGAGCAGCTCCGTCTTGCCGAGGTTCAGCTTGAGGTGGTGATCCGTCATCCACACTGATATGTCTGCCAGACATGCAGAGATGCGATTCGCCACCTGGTTATCAAAAGGGGGAAGGGGGGGTGATTCAGCAGGGAGTTGAAGGTGGCAAAGAGCTTCCTAGGGTTAGAGGCAGATGCTTGGAATTTAGAGTGGACACAACACACCTGATTGGCTCAAATGCATTAAGAAGGAAATGCATTCCACAAATTAACTTTTAAGAAGGCACACCTGTTAATTGAAATGCATTCCAGGTGACTACCTCATGAAGATGGTTGAGAGAATGCCAAGAGTGTGCAAAGCTGTCATCAAGGCAAAGGGTGGCTATTTGAAGAATCTCAAATATACAAAATATTTGATTTGTTTAACACTTTTTTTGGTTACTACATGATTCCATATGTGTTATTTCATAGTTTTGATGTCTTCACTATTATTGTACAATGTAAAAATAAAGAAAAACCCATGAATGAGTAGGTGTGTCCAAACCTTTGACTGGTAGTGTATTTAGCAGATGTTATTGCGGGTGTAGTGAAATGCTTGTGTTCCTAGCTCCAACAGTGCAGTATTATTTAACAATTCACAACAATACGCACATATCTAAAGTAAAATAATGGAATTAAGAAATATATAAATATTAAGTATCAGTTCATAGTCATCACGTTGCCTTATTACAACATTAATATTATTAGCTACATAGTTTTGTATTATTAGCTGAATGCCGTAATGGATAACAGTTTAGAGTTGCATTTGCACTGTTAAATACAATAAAAGTTATGTTTTAATCACCTATGTAAATACATTTGCTGTTGCGTTTTTTTAATACAATCCAATGTTCTGTTTTGTATGTTACATTTGTTTGTCCAAAACAAATTATCTATGTACAGTAAATACAGTGGGGGAAAAAAGTATTTAGTCAGCCACCAATTGTGCAAGTTCTCCCACTTAAAAAGATGAGAGAGGCCTGTAATTTTCATCATAGGTACACGTCAACTATGACAGAGAAATGGAGGGGAAAAAAATCCAGAAAATCACATTGTAGGATTTTTTTATGAATTTATTTGCAAATTAACAAATAACAATGCCTACCATCAGTAACACACTACGCCGCCAGGGACTCAAATACTGCAGTGCGAGACGTGTCCCCCTGCTTAAGCCAGTACATGTCCAGGCCCGTCTGAAGTTTGCTAGAGTGCATTTGGATGATCCAGAAGAGGATTGGGAGAATGTCATATGGTCAGATGAAACCAAAATATAACTTTTTGGTAAAAACTCAACTCGTCGTGTTTGGAGGACAAAGAATGCTGAGTTGCATCCAAAGAACACCATACCAACTGTGAAGCATGGGGGTGGAAACATCATGCTTTGGGGCTGTTTTTCTGCAAAGGGACCAGGACGACTGATCCGTGTAAAGGAAAGAATGAATGGGGCCATGTATCGTGAGATTTTGAGTGAAAACCTCCTTCCATCAGCAAGGGCATTGAAGATGAAACGTGGCTGGGTCTTTCAGCATGACAATGATCCCAAACACACCGCCCGGACAACGAAGGAGTGGCTTCGTAAGAAGCATTTCAAGGTCCAGGAGTGGCCTAGCCAGTCTCCAGATCTCAACCCCATAGAAAATCTGAAAGTCTGTGTTGCCCAGCGACAGCCCCAAAACATCACTGCTCTAGAGGAGATCTGCATGGAGGAATGGGCCAAAATACCAGCAACAGTGTGTGAAAACCTTGTGAAGACTTACAGAAAACGTTTGACCTGTGTCATTGCCAACAAAGGGTATATAACAAAGTATTGAGAAACTTTTGTTATTGACCAAATACTTATTTTCCACCATAATTTGCAAATAAATTCATTAAAAATCCTACAATGTGATTTTCTGGAGAGAAAAAAATCTCATTTTGTCTGTCATAGTTGACGTGTACCTATGATTAAAATTACAGGCCTCTCTCATCATTTTAAGTGGGAGAACTTGCACAATTGGTGGCTGACTAAATACTTTTTTCCCCCACTGTAGGTTTGCAGTTGCACTTTTGAGTACAATTACTAAAATATATTTTAATTCTAATGTTTTGCCCACTGCCTAGTGACGCGTTCTACATCAAGCCAACAACTGATGACAATTTAAGAATGATGGGACAGTCGTTTGCAGTAAAAAAAATAAAATGGAATGGGGCTTCTTACTTTTTGAAGTTAGGAGCACCGGTGCTAAAAATGACAAAAGTTAATAACTGTTGTATTACACTTGCACTTGTCTTTTTCTTCCTAGCGTTGATTTGGCTAATAGTCAGTGACATTCAACACAGCTAAGTCGCTTTTGATAAAAGCGTCTGCTAAACGGCAAATGGTATTACAGGTGACGGTCCACTCCAGTGCGGCGGGGTCAGACTGCGGGGGCATGATGGTGTCCGACTCCACCGCCTCCACCTCCACAGACCTGGGATCAGCCATAGACAAGATCATAGAGTCCACCATCGGACCTGGTGAGGGAATGAAAACCTTTTTTCCCCCAGCAAGGGAATTTAATTCCTAGCGTCATGAAAATATATAGAACAATGAACACAAACGTAACAAACAATGTCAGTACAAATACACACCGTTCAGGTAACAAAAAGGAGAAGGAAGTCTTGGGTGGGTGTGATTTCCTTTGTGGAGAACTTGACCACACACTGTAACCTGTCCATCACAGCCAATATCTATGTATCACTCTTCTCCAGGTTTTAGAGCAGTGACCAGTGCAGAGGATGGAACTGCAGAGACCAGTGAGGGGCAGTATTTGATACTACAAGGACCAGATGATGGTGAGCTTTTCTCTGAGGCCTCTTTGGTACCGACTGTATCTGTTAGTTCATCCAAGTAGCACACTATATATTACTTTCAGTGATTTAGAGCAGTGGTTCCCAAACTGTGGCAAAGGGTCGGCAGGGGGGGGGGGAGCGGGAAAAATTGGGCAGTGCATTATCAGTTTTCCTCTTGTCATTTCAGACCTTAGAGAGATATTTTTAACTTGTCAGAAATGTCCAGATCAACGTTTGAGCTAGGTTTTTTAGCCCATTGATTTTGTTGTAATGTTTGAGTCACTCCGATTTCACATGAACACATAAGAAATGACAAAATGTGTATATTTTACAAAATGAGCTTTAAATCTGATACATTTCTCTCTGCCAACAAGAGGGGTGTGAACAGTTTGTGTCATGAACAGTGCTTGTGCCCATAGAAATAGACGTGGCACGCACACAGGGGTGGCGCAGGATGTTCCCCAATGCTGGAAGGGGGGGTCTGAGTGCAAAAAGTTTGGGAAACTCCGATTTTAGAGAACCAACGTTTCAGCACCCAGTACATTGTACATAGGAAAGTACATTTATTTTTTGTGGGACCACATCTCCCTCTCTCTTTCCAGGGGCCCCAATGGTAGCCCACATGTCGTCATCGGCCCTGTCCAGCCATCACCGCATCGCCATCGAGGCTCTGGGAGAGGGTCCTACCTCCACTTGCCACGACCAGGGAGACATGCAGGGTATGAAATATGCAACATATGCCAGTGTGGGGTCTTTCATGTTTTTATGAAAGAAAATCTTCGTAAAGATTTCAAGTGAGTGCTGTCCCTTTTTTTAAATTTAAATGTTTATGACATGCAAGGTAACCTGGACCCAGACCAGCCCTCTGGGAGTCACTCTCACTCCGGTCACTACCCAGACCATGAGGACCAGGACAACCAGCCCCAGCACTCCCACGCATCCCAGTACATGGAGTGTAGCGGTGGAGACGCGGACGGACCCGATCAGGTAAGAGGGGCAGGCACAATTGAGGTTTGAAAGCTTGTGTTTTTAGCTTGGCCTTTAAATAAAATATTTTTTTGTTATTTTAGTCATCCTTTTTATGTTCTGTTCTTTATGCTCCTTTATCTCCTTTCATGACTTTTCTGTATTTTTTTGGTTTATCTTTCATTCCATTGTTTTATGGTGAAGTGTGTTGCGATTTTAAATCAAGTTTGATTTGATTTAACCAGACTGGAGAGTCCTCCTCCTCGTATGTAGACGATGAGGAACCCGACCAGACACGCACCTCCCGCTCCCTCGTCCGGTCCCGCTTCCCGGAGTACGGTGTAGTCGACAACTCTGACCAGGACCTGAGGGGGTATGTGGAGTGTAGCGGTAGTGGAGCTGCCGACTCCAACCCCTCCCCCTCGTCCCCTGCCCGCCTACGCCACACCCACTATATGGTGGACTGCAGCGCGGGGACTGGGGCGTACCTGGAGTGTGCAGGGGACGAGGAAGAGGATTCGAGTCAGCACCACTCTCGGAGCTACATCGACAGCAGCAGCAGTGCTAACCACTCCCAGAGTCACCAAACCCTCCCTAACCACTCCCAGAGTCACCAAACCCTCCCTAACCACTCCCAGAGTCACCAAACCCTCCCTAACCACTCCCAGAGTCACCAAACCCTCCCTAACCACTCCCAGAGTCACCACACACTGCCTAACCACTCCCAGAGTCACCAAACCCTGCGGCAGTATGTGGAATCCGGGGCTGCGATTGCAGATTCGGAGCAGCCCGGTTGTTCCAACTCCCACTCTCAGAGTCACCAAACCCTGCGGCAGTATATGGAGTCTGGGGCTGCAGATTCGGAACAGCCAGGATGTTACCAATACCAGGCTGAGGAAGGGCAAGGAGAAGACCCAGACCAGAACCAGGAACCAGACCAGAACCAGGACCCAGACCAGCCACAGCACTCTGACCAGCAGCAGCCTCAGCACTCCCACTACATGGAGACTACCAGCAGCAGCACTGGCCCAGAGTCCTCCCTGGGGAGGTACGCTGGGGCTGGGGAGGGAGGCGAGGGTTCCTCCACAGACCACCACCACCCCCAGGCAGACACCGCAGACTCAGGCACAGCAGATCATCCAGAGGCTATGGAGTGTTCTGAGAGCCAGCCTGGCCCTTACATCAGCAGCAGTGGGACCTACTCCTACCACCCGGAGCCTGAGGTGGAAGAGGCCCCTGAACCTCCATGGTCCCCCAGTTTGGGGAGGCCTTCCAGGGGAGAGGAGGGCGGTGTGGTGGGGGGGTCTGGAGCTCCAGTCGTGGAGGGGACTGGGGCTGGGAGCGGACCAGGGGTCCCCGTCCCACACACCATGGCTGAACTGGAGGAGATGATGGAGGTGGTGATCGTTCAGCAGTTCAAGTGCAAGATGTGCCCCTACAAGAGTGTCTCCAAAAACACCCTCATCAACCACATGAGAGACAGGCACTTCAAACCCACAGGTACAGTAGCCCCATCCCACCTAGAGAGCTGAGGGACAGGCACTTCAAACCAACAGGTACGGTAGCCCCATCCCACCTAGAGAGAGCTGAGAGACAGGCACTTCAAACCCACAGGTACAGTAGCCCCATCCCACCTAGAGAGAGCTGAGAGAAGAAAGACACATGAACATATTAATGAACAAATTGTATTGATCATCAGAAGGGGAAATTAGATTTGTATATAGTCTAGAGGCACAGGTGAGGACAGAAACGGAATTAATTTGAATCAAACTTTATTTATCCCCAGCTAAATTAATTGGAATTAAACTTTATTGATCCCCAGGGAGAAATTAGACTAATACAACCCTTTATAATTTATCGAACAAGCGCTCTGCCAAAGAGGCCTGTATGGAATATGATCAAATAAAACAAGATTATACTTTATTAACCCCCAAATTGAGGTAAAAAAAAAAAAAAGGAATATGCCTAAATCAACCCCCAAAGGGAAAGTTGAATTAGCTGATTGGTGGTCCTGTTTGGAATACGATGATCTGATTGGTTGTGTTTGTGTTACTTCCAGGTGGCCCCCCTCCTAAGAAGCGTGGTCGTGGTCGGCCCAGGCGTAGTGATACGTTGGCCCGTCAGAAGGCTGAGGTGAAACCAGAGCCCCAGCCTGAGGAGCCAGAGGACGATGACATCGTAGACGCTGGGGCCATCGATGACCCTGAAGGTACAGTACGTGGAGATCCCTGTCATTTTAGTTCCATTTTAGCACTTTTCAGAAATGCATTGTCACAAGGCTAAAGCAGATAGTTTGTCATTCACTCATCCACTCTCATCACCGGCAGTCATGAGTCATGACCACAGTAAAATACCATGTGACTGTTGAGTCACGGTAAACTCCTCTTATGCACTCTGGACGTGTGTTGGTAGTAGCCAACTGATAATGATCATATATTTATATATTTATATTTTAGTCATTTAGCAGACGCTCTTCAGGTCGCTAATGGCCTGGTACTTGCTACAAGACCATGGTGCTTGCCTACGGAGCTGTGAGGGGAACGGCACCTCCTTACTTTCAGGCTCTGATCAGTCCCTACACCCAAACGAGGGCATTGCGTTCATCCACCTCTGGCCTGCTGGCCCCCCTACCTCTACGGAAGCACAGTTCCCGCTCAGCCCAGTCAAAACTGTTCGCTGCTCTGGCACCCCAATGGTGGAACAAGCTCCTTCACGACGCCAGGACAGCGGAGTCACTCACCACCTTCCGGAGACACTTGAAACCCCACCTCTTTAAAGAATACCTGGGATTACCCCACCCCAAAACATTAAAAAGAATAATAATAATTGTAAAGTGGTTGTCCCACTGGCTATCATAAGGTGAATGCACCAATTTGTAAGTCACTCTGGATAAGAGCGTCTGCTAAATGACGAAAATGTACTCAGGGCTCTATTGTCCCTCTAACCATCAGGTCCTAATGGCCTGGTACTCAGGGCTCTATTGTCCCTCTAACCATCAGGTCACTAACGGCCTGGTACTCAGGGCTCTATTGTCCCTATAACCACTCTGACATCAATGCAAATGCAATCGAAAATCACATCAAACACTTATCATCAAAACAGTATTTTTAAAACTCACCTCACTGTGATGATCAATTTGAAGAAAGAAGTTCAACAGCAGGTTGAAACTGAGTGGAACACATGGTCATTGTGGATGTTATTTCAAAGTCTAACACAACGAAATGGACAGCGCTTTCTAAGGTGATGATTAATTCAAAACACCCTTATGCATATTAGAGCATATGCATAGGCCTATATATGAGCGTAAGCCTGAATTTAATAAAATAATAATAACATTTTGAAAAAAGAAACTGATTTTAAAATAATGATTGTGTCGTTATACAATACTTAGTCTACCAGTTACATACATTTACATTTTAGTCATTTAGCAGACGCTCTTATCCAGAGCGACTTACAGACTTTACTTGTTACATACTCGGTCACCAACCACTACCCTATTACCATGGCAGAAAAACATTACAAAAATACTGATTTAAGATATCTTTGGTACATTGGTCTAGCCTAAATGAAACAAGTTAATTAGGCTACAAATTCATTATAATTATAGGCTTTTTGATTTTGAATAGCCTAGTAATAGGGCATTTTAAAAAAAAATAGTTTTATAATAAATAGACACATTACCTTTTTAGCTACAGAATACAGTATCTCACTACCGTGAGAGTTCCTTTCTCCATCGCGCAGAGAGAGGGGCTGTCAACAGTTAATGAAATATGTTGCGTTGTGAAAACATGTTACTATCGATGTTCCTGAACAGAGGATTTCACTTGGTTTCCCAAATTAAGCACTGGGTAGCTGCAGGAACAGGGTTGGCGAGCCCCATGGCATACAGAGTATCACCTGTCCTACAGCAAAAATACCGGAGTAGCCTACCCGACATGAGTGGAAAACGCACCGGCGGGGAAGTGGCCTCCATTCGCTATTCCAGTGCATACGGATGACGTCTTTTTTTGTCTTGACCCTGTTCCTGCCCATTTTGATAATGGGCCATTCTAAATCGAAACAAATTTGACATATTAGTAAAGAAAATATTACATTGAGAATAGTCTGATAGGTGAAAATATATGATCACTTGATGAGAGAACAGCGTGTGCAGCCTCAGGCAAGGAACAGAGCGCAAGCTTTTTCAAATCATCAGTATCCTGTAGTCGCATCATGCAGCCCATATATGTTTTGATTTCTAACACATTCTAAGGTTTGTATCATTCACAACTAAAGTTGCCAAATAACTCTAAATCTAGCTGCTAGGACCTGTTTCAAATGATCACTTTTACGCTCAACATAGCCACTTCATATGTGCACTCGCTCCTGAATGGGAAAAATATCCTTTCTATTTTATTCAGCTAAGTTAAATGTATATTCTTCTTACTATAAAATCATATTACGGTATATAAAATAATGGCACTTATAAGCATATCTTGTCAGCTAAATGAACTAGCCTACAGCCTATAGCCTGGAGCATAGCCAGATAACATAGGCATGGCCAAGTCATATTCTGTTCTCCTGAAATGCATTTTCTTCATATCATGTTTCTTTAGACCTGCCTAAAATAAATAATGGATTAATGTGATTGTGTATTTTGATTTATTAGACTTTTCTAAATGTAGATGTTCCAAAGGCGAAGCATCAGAGGCTTGTATGTGTGGAGGCCTGGAGATGCTAAACGTGTTTATGTTAATTAATGGTAATTACCGTGAGACCGGCAGTATTTTGCATGACAATAACCGGCTGACAAATGTTCATGACCGCCACAGCCCTAACTACAGTACTGTGTAGTATAACAGACTGCAGTACTCTGTAGTATAACCGACTGCAGTACTCTGTAGTATAACAGACTGCAGTACTCTGTAGTATAACAGACTGCAGTACTCTGTAGTATAACAGACTGCAGTACTCTGTAGTATAACAGACTGCAGTACTCTGTAGTATAACAGACTGCAGTACTCTGTAGTATAACAGACTGCAGTACTCTGTAGTATAACAGACTGCAGTACTCTGTAGTATAACAGACTGCAGTACTCTGTAGTATAACAGACTGCAGTACTCTGTAGTATAACAGGCTGCAGTACTCTGTAGTATAACAGACTGCAGTACAGTATAGTATAACAGACTGCAGTACTCTGTAGTATAACAGGCTGCAGTACTCTGTAGTATAACAGACTGCAGTACTCTGTAGTATAACAGACTGCAGTACTCTGTAGTATAACAGACTGCAGTACTCTGTAGTATAACAGACTGCAGTACTCTGTAGTATAACCGACTGCAGTACTCTGTAGTATAACCGACTGCAGTACTCTGTAGTATAACAGACTGCAGTACTCTGTAGTATAACAGACTGCAGTACTCTGTAGTATAACAGACTGCAGTACTCTGTAGTATAACAGACTGCAGTACTCTGTAGTATAACCGACTGCAGTACTCTGTAGTATAACCGACTGCAGTACTCTGTAGTATAACCGACTGCAGTACTCTGTAGTATAACCGACTGCAGTACTCTGTAGTATAACAGACTGCAGTACTCTGTAGTATAACAGACTGCAGTACTCTGTAGTATAACAGACTGCAGTACTCTGTAGTATAACAGACTGCAGTACTCTGTAGTATAACAGACTGCAGTACTCTGTAGTATAACAGACTGCAGTACTCTGTAGTATAACAGACTGCAGTACTCTGTAGTATAACAGACTGCAGTACTCTGTAGTATAACAGACTGCAGTACTCTGTAGTATAACAGACTGCAGTACTCTGTAGTATAACCGACTGCAGTACTCTGTAGTATAACCGACTGCAGTACTCTGTAGTATAACAGACTGCAGTACTCTGTAGTATAACAGACTGCAGTACTCTGTAGTATAACAGACTGCAGTACTCTGTAGTATAACAGACTGCAGTACTCTGTAGTATAACAGACTGCAGTACTCTGTAGTATAACCGACTGCAGTACTCTGTAGTATAACCGACTGCAGTACTCTGTAGTATAACAGACTGCAGTACTCTGTAGTATAACAGACTGCAGTACTCTGTAGTATAACAGACTGCAGTACTCTGTAGTACAACAGACTGCAGTACAGCCCTATATCGTGGTCCTCTGTAGCTCAGCTGGTAGAGCACGGCGCTTGTAACGCCAAGGTAGTGGGTTCGATCCCCGGGACCACCCATACACAAAAAAAAAATGTATGCACGCATGACTGTAAGTCGCTTTGGATAAAAGCGTCTGCTAAATGGCATATTATATTATTAAAAATATCCAACCCTCTCAGATCTGCCACCTGGGTGTAGGGATTAGCAGTCGATTTGGGATTCACACACTCACTCTCTCCCCCTTTTCTCTCTCCAGAGGACAGTGACTATAACCCAGCAGATGAGGACTGTAGGGGCAGACAGCCCGCCTTGCTGAAACAGCCTGTCCCACCTCCCTGCTCTTCCTCCTCCACAGACCGCCCCAGACGCAGGGTGGGACGACCCAGGAAGTTCACCTATACAGAGGGCAGCTACAACGGCAAGGGTGGGTATCATATACTGCACAATACTCGCCACCTCTGTTTTTCCTGAATAATCTGTCCATTGTAAAGTGAACGCTTTCTAGCTGAAAAGCTGGTGGGAATCCAACTGCATGAAGAGAATGCTGTGTGTCTTTCATTTGAATTATCTTAGCTGTTATTCAATAGGTTTGTTATCAGGGCATGAACTTCTTGTTTTGGATGTATACAGAAGCAGCAGCAGATGGGATGTCAAAGCCTAAGGGCAGTGTGGACCCTCAAGGCTCGGAGGAGGCCAGTTCCTCAGGCCTGGGAAACGGACCAGGTCCCTTGGCTAATGGAAACGCAGCAGAAGCCGGCATCAGCCAATCGGACTCTGAGAACAAAGACCCGTCGTCCAATGGGAGGCCGGAAGAGGCTGAGCTTTTCCCCAGGAAACGGGGTCGACCCTCCAAGCGGTTCATCAGAAAGAAATACAAGAAGTACATGAACCGCAAGTACGACCCGGTTTCATATTATTACTGACACCTGGAGCAGACTACCGTTTCTCACTGAATACTTTCAACAGCTATATACCCTTTTTTTGAAGTATTGGGAGGGCTCCAACTGTACTGGAAGTGTGCTGGCAAGGATATTTTCTTTTCAAATTGTCCTTTCCAGCATTGTTCCAGCAGATGTGATGGAATGCGTAACCAGGCCACGCAGTACAGGTAGCACAGCATTGCTCTGTAGTGTGAAAAAGGTATATCATTCTGTAAATGATTTATCTGCAGAAAAAACTCTCGCAACCATACCATGACTACCTCCTCCCCTGCATTCTCTAGATGGTATTATAAGGCTGTCAGTCTTCTGTGGGTCGTCCAGAGAAATAAAGTACTGTATGAGCTATGAAGCTTTCAGCAAACTTCTCCCTAACCTCCTCCCTGTCTGTTCTGTTAGGTACTGTAAGTCTCTGAAGCCGCTCCTGAGGCCTCACAACTGTTGGATCTGCGGCTCTCGCTTCCTGTCCCAGGAGGACCTGAGGTTCCACGTAGACTCTCACCAAGGAAACGACCCAGAGTGCTTCAAATGCCTGCAGTGTAACTACCGCTGCAAACGATGGTCCTCGCTCAAGGTGAGTGGGCCGGGGCATACAGGCCGGTCAGCCGGTCGGTCAGCCGGTCGGTCAGCCAGACGGTCGGTCAGCCGGTCGGTCAGACGGTCAGCCAGTCAGTCGGTCAGTCGTACAGTGCCTATTGAAAGTCTACACACCCCTTGCACAGTTGTCATATTTTGCTGCCATAAAATTAAGTCTAAAGGGATTCAATTGGATTGTTTTACCCTACAGATCTACACAACCTGGTCCACATTTTCAAAGTGAAAGAAAAAGTTTATTTTATTTTATTTTTTAAAGTATTTTTTGTATTAAGTTAGAAGCACCTTTGGCAGCGATTGCAGCTGTAAGTCATTTTGAATAAGACTCTACCAAGTCTTAGGGCTACATATTATCCATTGTTTTTGTCTAAATCGCTCAAGCTCAGTACATTTGGTTGGGAATCATTGATGGACAGCAATATTCAAACCTTGTCTCTGATTCTCAAGCAGATTTAAGTCAGTACTAAGACTGGGCCATTCAGGAACACTCAACACCTCTTGGAAAGCCATTCTGGTGTGTCTTTGGCATTAAAATGTGTATAATTGTCCCACTGAGAAATAAAACTCTATCCCAGGGTTAGGTTTTCAAAAGACTGAGGCAGGTTTTCCTCTAACTTTTTACACGGGCTTTGCTCCTTTCATATTTATTTTAATCCTGATAAACTCCCCAGTCCCTGCCGAAAACAAACATACCCATAACATGATGCTGCCACCACATTTCATGGAAATACAGAGGGTTTCACTCTGTGATGTGTTGGATTGGATTTATTTTAAGCCAAAATGTGAATTTATTTGCCATGTTGTCTTGCAGTATTACATAAGGGCCTTGTTGC
Organism: Coregonus clupeaformis; assembly: GCF_020615455.1. Lineage (NCBI taxonomy): Eukaryota > Metazoa > Chordata > Actinopteri > Salmoniformes > Salmonidae > Coregonus > Coregonus clupeaformis. The sequence continues at coordinate 49,258,122 of NC_059215.1, read as the reverse complement.
AAACATAATGGATGATTTGATTGTTTTTTGTTTTAATGCAGGCTTCCTTCTTTTCACATCAGCTTGGTACTGGTACTCCCTGTATATAGCCATGTTAATTTTACTCCTTATTGGTATTCGTTATTTCTCGTATAACTATTTCAATTTTTTAAATAAGATGTTTGTATCTTTGATCTTAATTCTGCATTGTTGGAAAAGGACCCGTAAGTAAGCATTTCACTGTTAGTCTACACCTGTTGTTTACGAAGTATGTGAAAAATAATATTTTATTAGATTTTATGTGGAGTGAATGCAATGTTGTTGATCCCTTTTTGTATTTTCAATTATTGTCCAAAGCGTTTGACATGGTTGATCATGAAATATTATTATTATTAAATATCTAAATTGCATTATTACGGTTATACATGTAATTGGCTATGTAGTTACAGTGTCTTGCAAAAGTATTCATCCCCTTGGCATTTTGCCTATTTTGTTGCATTACAACCTGTAATTTAAATTGATTTTTATTTGGATTTCATGTAATGGACATACACAAAATAGTCCAAATTGGTGAAGTGAAATTAAAAAAATAACTGAATTTTTTTAAACAAAAAAAATAAATAACGAAAAAGTGGTGCGTGCATATGTATTCACCCCCTTTGCTATGAAGCCCCTAAATAAGATCTGGTGCAACCAATTACCTTCAGAAGTCACATAATTAGTTAGATTGCACACAGGTGGACTTTATTTAAGTGTCACATGATCTGTCACATGCTCTCGGTATATATACACCTGTTCTGAAAGGCCCCAGAGTCTGCAACACCACTAAGCAAGGGGCACCACCAAGCAAGCGGCACCATGAAGACCAAGGAGCTCTCCAAACAGGTCAGGGACAAAGTTGTGGAGAAGTACAGATCAGGGTTGGATTATAAAAAAATATCAGAAACTTTGAACATCCCACAGAGCACCATTTAAATCCATTATTTAAAAAATGGAAAGAATATGGCACCACAACAAACCTGCCAAGAGAGGGCCGCCCACCAAAACTCACGGACCAGGCAAGGAGGGCATTAATCAGAGGCAACAAAGAGACCAAAGATAACCCTGAAGGAGCTGCAAAGCTCCACAGCGGAGATTGGAGGATCTGTCCATAGGACCACTTTAAGCCGTACACTCCACAGAGCTGGGCTTTACGGAAGAGTGGCCAGAAAAAAGTGTTCGCCAAAAGGCATGTGGGAGACTCCCCAAACATATGGAAGAAGGTACTCTGGTCAGATGAGACAAAAATTTAGCTTTTTGGTCATCAAGGAAAATGCATAGTTATGCACACTCAAGTTTTCTGTTTTTTTTGTCTTATTTCTTGTTTGTTTCATAAGAAAAAGTGGTAGGCATGTTGTGTAAATCAAATGATACAAACCCCCCAAAAATCCATTTTAATTCGAGGTTGTAAGGCAACAAAATAGGAAACATTTCAAGGGGGGTGAATACTTTCGCAAGCCACTGTATGTTTATGATAAACATACCTCCCAGACAGTTTACCTATACCCTTCAATGGATTCTTCCAGGTTATTTCTGAAATCCATCTATATAACACAACGATAACCTTCACCCTCCCCACCTCCGCACCTCACATAGTCGCATTGGCTTGCGAAAGTATTCACCCCCCTTGACATTTTTCTTATTTTGTTGCCTTACAACCTCAAATTAAAATGGATTTTTGGGGGGTTTGTGGTCCTCTGTAGCTCAATTGGTAGAGCATGGCGCTTGTAACGCCAGGGTAGTGGGTTCGATCCCCGGGACCTGCATGTGAGTTGTGCACTGTAGGTCTGGTACTGTGAGTTGTGTGGAGCTCACAGGGGAATGTCACACATGGTGGCAGGAAATAACATACTGCTCCTTGTTGTGCATTGCAGAGTGTCTGATGACATGACTGTAAGTCGCTTTGGATAAAAGCGTCTGCTAAATGGCTTATTATTATTATTATTATTATTATTATATTATTCACTATCAGATACAGACATACCATCCTCTGGCATTCTAATCTTCACATTGCCAAAACATCATCATCCCTCAATAACTTCAAGTGAAGACTGGGGGTCAGCCTGATTAACCAAACTACTCAGTAATCTCCTCCATATAGCCTAACTCTCACACACCCACATGCACACCCACATTTAAACAAAACAGTAATTACTGATCAATTCATTTATTCATTTATAATTAGTAGCTTTTGTCTGTTTTAACAAACCTTTTTTAGTTTTGTACTTATGTATTGTATATTGTTTTTCTTTGTAGTGTGGTTTTCATATAAGCCCTTGGGCTTCCAACCTGCACACCGTTTTTTGTTTGTTTGTTTTAATTCATTTTTTATCTGTATTGTTGTCTATCACTTGTTTTCTTTGGTTAAATACATGTTATGGGTATGCTTGTCACCGGCATGAACTGGGGAGTTTGTCAGGATCAAAATAAATATGAAAGGAGCAAAGTCCATGGAAAGCGTTAGCGCAAAACCGAACTTTTTTTTTTGTGGGACAATTACACAAATGTTAATGCCAAAGACACAGCAGAATGGCTTTCGGGGAGGTGTTGAGTGTACCAGAGTGGTCCTTACTTTAAATCAGTTTGAAAATCAGACACAGTTTGAATATTGCTGTCCATGAATGATTAAAAAAAATAATTCCTATTCAAAATGATTTACAGCTGTAATGGCTGCCAAACGTGCTTCCACCGAGTATTAACTCTGGGGTGTGAAGACATACACTAGGTATCATCAGCTAGATTCCACCACAGGTCAATTTTATTTTATTGTATTTTTTTTGTTGTCGGGGGGCCGGAACATAATTACAAATAATTTGTTGGCTGCAAATTGACCATAAGAAGCCCAAACAGATCATATTTGACTAAAACATAATCATTTCAAACCTTTCTTACATTTGTATATACAGTGAGGGAAAAAAGTATTTGATCCCCTGCTGATTTTTGTACGTTTGCCCACCGACAAAGACATGTTTTACATGTCATTTTAATGGCAGGTTTATTTGAACAGTGAGAGACAGAATAACAACAAAAAAATCCAGAAAAACGCATGTAAAAAATGTTATACATTGATTTGCATTTTAATGAGGGAAATAAGTATTTGACCCCTCTGCAAAACATGACTTAGTACTTGGTGGCAAAACCCTTGTTGGCAATCAGAGGTCAGACGTTTCTTGTAGTTGGCCACCAGGTTTTGCACACATCTCAGGAGGGATTTTGTCCCACTCCTCTTTGCAGATCTTCTCCAAGTCATTAAGGTTTCGAGGCTGACGTTTGGCAACTCGAACCTTCAGCTCCCCTCCACAGATTTTCTATGGGATTAAGGTCTGGAGACTGGCTAGGCCACTCCAGGACCTTAATGTGCTTCTTCTTGAGCCACTCCTTTGTTGCCTTGGCCGTATGTTTTGGATCATTGTCATGCTGGAATACCCATCCACGACCCATTCTCAATGCCCTGGCTGAAGGGAAGGAGGTTCTCACCCAAGATTGACGGTACATGGGCCTCGTCCATCATCCCTTTGATGCGGTGAAGTTGTCCTGTCCCTTAGCAGAAAAACACCCCCAAAGCATAATGTTTCCACCTCCATGTTTGACGGTGGGATGGTGTTCTTGGGGTCATAGGCAGCATTCCACCTCCTCCAAACATGGCGAGTTGAGTTGATGCCAAAGAGCTCGATTTTGGTCTCATCTGACCACAACACTTTCACCCAGTTCTCCTCTGAATCATTCAGATGTTCATTGGCAAACTTCAGACGGGCCTGTATATGTGCTTTCTTGAGCAGGGGGAGCTTGCGGGCGCTGCAGGATTTCAGTCCTTCACGGCGTAGTGTGTTACCAATTGTTTTCTTGGTGACTATGGTCCTAGCTGCCTTGAGATCATTGACAAGATCCTCCCGTGTAGCTCTGGGCTGATTCCTCACCGTTCTCATGATCATTGCAACTCCACGAGGTGAGATCTTGCATGGAGCCCCAGGCCGTGGGAGATGGACAGTTATTTTGTGTTTCTTGCATTTGCGAATAATCGCACCAACTGTTGTCACCTTCTGACCAAGCTGCTTGGCGATGGTCTTGTAGCCCATTCCAGCCTTGTGTAGGTCTACAATCTTGGCCCTGACATCCTTGGAGAGCTCTTTGGTCTTGGCCATGGTGGAGAGTTTGGAATCTGATTGATTGATTGCTTCTGTGGACAGGTGTCTTTTATACAGGTAACAAACTGCGATTAGGAGCACTCCCTTTAAGAGTGTGCTCCTAATCTCAGCTCGTTACCTGTATAAAAGACCCTGGGAGCCAGAAATCTTTCTGATTGAGAGGGGGTCAAATACTTATTTCCCTCAATACAATGCAAATCAATTTATAACATTTTTGACATGTGTTTTTCTGGATTTTTTTGTTGTTATTTTGTCTCTCACTGTTCAAATAAACCTACCATTCAAATTATAGACTGATCATTTCTTTGTCAGTGGGCAAACGTACAAAATCAGCAGGGGATCAAATACTTTTTTCTCCTCACTGTACAGTAAAATCACTTGGAGCTGATTTCCAGGTGTTTTTACTGACTATTGTCCAACAATAATAATGCAATAAGAACTTGGGGGCCAAATGAAGCCACCCGCCGGCCGCCAGTTGGGAAACCCTGACATACGCAATCAAGACATCTTCATTTTTGTATTAATTTAGAACATTTTCTATACTTTTTTTTTCTTTCACTTTGAAAATGTGGAGCAGGTTGTGTAGATCTGTAGGGAAAACAACCTAATGTAATCCCTTAGATTTAAGGCAGCAAAATGTGACAACTGCAAGAGGTGTGTAGACTTCAGCAGGTCATTTTAGTATTTTATTGCTAAATAATTACACTGCTTCTTCAATCAATCATTGAATCAGTCTTCAGTTGTTCTCTCGTGTCTCAGGCCTGGTCTGTTCCCTGTACTGTCTGTAATAACCACCGTGGGAATGATAAGAGCCTGTGGTCTCTGCTGTGTTAACAGGAACACATGTTCAACCACCAGGGGAACAAGCCCTTTAAGTGTGAGGAGTGTGACTACAGCAGTGTGTATAAGAAGGATGTCATCAGACACTCAGCAATACACAACAAGAACAAGTATGTGTGCGCACACACACACACACACACACACACACACACACACACACACACACGATGTCATCAGACACTCTGCAATGCACAACAAGGAGCAGTATGTTATTTCCTGCCACCATGTGTGACATTCCCCTGTGAGCTCCACACAACTCACAGTACCAGACCTACAGTGCACAACTCACAGTACACAACTCACAGTACCAGACCTACAGTGCACAACTCACAGTACACAACTCACAGTACCAGACATACAGTACACAACTCACAGTACCAGACCTACAGTACACAACTCACAGTACACAACTCACAGTACCAGACCCACAGTGCACAACTCACAGTACACAACTCACAGTACCAGACCTACAGTACACAACTCACAGTACCAGACCTACAGTGCACAACTCACAGTACACAACTCACAGTACCAGACCTACAGTGCACAACTCACAGTACACAACTCACAGTACCAGACACACAGTACACAACTCACAGTACACAACTCACAGTACACAACTCACAGTACCAGACACACAGTACACAACTCACAGTACCAGACCTACAGTACACAACTCACAGTACCAGACCTACAGTGCATGGCACATTGAGCTTTTACTGGTGTTTAGATTTGAGATTGATCAACTCGATCAAAAAAAAAAAAAAAAAAAAAAAGTTTGATCAATCAATTAATCAATCAATCATTAGATCCCCTAACATATTTTTCTTCCTTTCACAGGAAAACAAAGTCTGAGTCAGTAAGTATTTTCCCCTTTTATCAATAAATGTTAAATTACCATAGTGAGGCCTTTTCTATCCAGATCATTCTTTTATGTGTGATCCAATTGACATTTTATAGTCATTTAGCAGACGCTCTTATCCAGAGCGACTTACAATTAGTGAGTGCATACATTTTCATACTGGCCCCCTGTGGATCATCCCTTATAAAATAACCAACTATATCAATAGCATAAAGGAACTTTAAGTTTAGGCCTTTTTAAGGAAGTAATTATCCATGTGGGCGCCGGAAAAGTCATCGCATGCGAGGTTGAAAACGAAATGACCCATAACCCATCCTCATCCGTCCTACTGGCCTGTCATTAAATATTTAATACAAGCTAAAGTTATCAACAGGAGCTTATTTCCCAAATATTCTAGCCTACGAGGGTGTTGTCCTAAAGTTGTGGCTTTCAAAAACAACAACAACAAGAACAAAGCTAGGCATAGGCTATTCTCAATCACAGCTTTATGATAGATCGAACAAACAATATTATTTATTTTTCTATTATTTTATGAGGCAAATAAAGCAATTATTATCCAGCCTATGATGTCACTACGGTAAGACAGACCGTTCCTCATCAGACGGTCACTTCTCCATCATGATGTAGTCCTATAACCTAGCTCACTACGGTAAGACAGACCGTTCCTCATCAGACAGTCACTACTCCATCATGATGTAGTCCTATAACCTAGCTCACTACGGTAAGACAGACCGTTCCTCATCAGACAGTCACTGCTCCATCATGATGTAGTCCTATAACCTAGCTCACTACGGTAACACAGACCGTTCCTCATCAGACAGTCACTGCTCCATCATGATGTAGTCCTATAACCTAGCTCACTACGGTAAGACAGACCGTTCCTCATCAGACAGTCACTGCTCCATCATGATGTAGTCCTATAACCTAGCTCACTACGGTAAGACAGACCTCATCAGACAGTCACTGCTCCATCGTGATGTAGTCCTATAACCTAGCTCACTACGGTAAGACAGACCGTTCCTCATCAGACGGTCACTTCTCCATCATGATGTAGTCCTATAACCTAGCTCACTACGGTAAGACAGACCGTTCCTCATCACAGTCACTACTCCATCATGATGTAGTCCTATAACCTAGCTCACTACGGTAAGACAGACCGTTCCTCATCAGACAGTCACTACTCCATCATGATGTAGTCCTATAACCTAGCTCACTACGGTAAGACAGCCCTCATCAGACAGTCACTGCTCCATCATGATGTAGTCCTATAACCTAGCTCACTACGGTAAGACAGACCGTTCCTCATCAGACAGTCACTGCTCCATCATGATGTAGTCCTATAACCTAGCTCACTACGGTAAGACAGACCGTTCCTCATCACAGTCACTACTCCATCATGATGTAGTCCTATAACCTAGCTCACTACGGTAAGACAGACCGTTCCTCATCAGACAGTCACTACTCCATCATGATGTAGTCCTATAACCTAGCTCACTACGGTAAGACAGACCGTTCCTCATCAGACAGTCACTACTCCATCATGATGTAGTCCTATAACCTAGCTCACTACGGTAACACAGACCGTTCCTCATCAGACAGTCACTGCTCCATCATGATGTAGTCCTATAACCTAGCTCACTACGGTAACACAGACCGTTCCTCATCAGACAGTCACTACTCCATCATGATGTAGTCCTATAACCTAGCTCACTACGGTAAGACAGACCGTTCCTCATCAGACAGTCACTACTCCATCATGATGTAGTCCTATAACCTAGCTCACTACGGTAACACAGACCGTTCCTCATCAGACAGTCACTGCTCCATCATGATGTAGTCCTATAACCTAGCTCACTACGGTAAGACAGACCGTTCCTCATCAGACAGTCACTACTCCATCATGATGTAGTCCTATAACCTAGCTCACTACGGTAAGACAACCCGTTCCTCATCAGACAGTCACTGCTCCATCATGATGTAGTCCTATAACCTAGCTCACTACGGTAAGACAGACCGTTCCTCATCAGACAGTCACTACTCCATCATGATGTAGTCCTATAACCTAGCTCACTACGGTAAGACAGACTGTTCCATCATGTGGGTGCCATCATGTGGGTGCCATACATGTGTCTCCCGAGTGGCGCAGTGGTCTAAGGCACTGCATCGCAGTGCTAGCTGTGCCACTAGAGATCCTGGTTCGTATCCAGGCTCTGATGTAGCCGGTCGCAACCGGGAGACCAATGGGGCGGCGCACAATTGGCCCAGCATCGTCCAGGGTAGGGGAGGGAATGGCCGGCAGGGAGGTAGCTCAGTTGGTAGAGCATGGCGTTTGCAACGCCAGGGTTGTGGGTTCGTTTCCCACGGGGGGGCAGTATGAAAAATGTTTTAAATAAAGAATAATGTAAGTCGCTCTGGATAAGAGCGTCTGCTAAATGACGTAAATGTAAAATACAGACACACCTGTTCTGCTCCTCCTCCAGAAAGAGTTATTAGAAAAGGTTTGCCATTGCTTGCACTTGCCAGGCTTTAAAAAAAACATATTTCGTCATGATTTGTCCAGTTGCATTCGATTTTGCATTATAGCCCAACTGTCATTTTAGTTTGAGTTTTTTGGGGGGGGTGACCAATAGGGGCAATAGAATCATATATCACAATATTTCTGGGTACATAATCACGATAGGACAAAGGTTGACATCGCCCAACCCTACTAAGGTGTTGTTCCCATGTCCAATGTGGTCTGTCTGACTCTCAGCAGGTATCTAAGGTGTTGTTCCAATGTGGTCTGTCTGACTCTCAGCAGGTATCTAAGGTGTTGTCGTTCCCGTGTCCGGTGTGCCACAGAGTCTATCCCATGCAGAAGAGACTCACTCAGCACATGAAGACACACAGTACCGAGAAACCACACATGTGTGACAAGGTAACAGCACTGAGATGTACATACACACGTACAAGAAAGTCAATTAAATTAATTAATCTTAATTATTAATTGCCAATCAACGATTTCTTAAATGTGAATGAGGAGACCTGTGTATTATTGGAATGGTTAATCACTGTCATCATTAACCATTCCAATAATCCACTCAAATCAATCATGTTTTTAAATCTTTATAAATCTCTGTATGTGCTTTGACTTCAGTGTGGGAAGTCCTTCAAGAAGAGATATACGTTCAAGATGCATCTCCTCACACACATCCAGAGTGTGGACAACAGCAGGTCAGTACAGGATGTAGTGCCATTTTCACCGTGCCTCTTAGCAGAATATAGCCTCTTAGCAGAACATTGCCTCCCAGGGTTATGTTCTGCGAAGAGGCTAAGGTGGGGCTCAGTACACACTGGAGCAAAAACAATTTGTACCGTGAAAGAAAACTCAGCTAGTACCTCGATTTCACCCTGTTTCAAAACCTTTACTCCTACCGTACACGACCCAGTCGACATGTTTAGATTCAAGACCTGCGATCTAATGCATGTTTCTGTTCTAGGTTCAAGTGTGAGTTCTGTGACTATGACTGTGACAACAAGAAGCTCCTGCTCAACCACCAGCTGTCCCACACCAACGACCGGCCCTTTAAATGTGACTACTGTAAATACTCCACCTCTAAAGAGGACTTCCTGGTCTCACACCTGGCCATCAAACACACAGGTGAGTCACCAATGATTTGGTGACAGTTGGGACAGTAGGTAGCCGAGAGGTTAGCGAGACAGAGCAGTAGCCAAAAGGTTGCTGGTTCAAACTGCGGGCCTGGCGTACAAAGTGGGAACTGAACTGCTGGTCTCTGATCTCCAGCCATTGTACCCGGCACTCAACCCCTTAATTGGTCTCCATCCAGGGGCGTTGCACTGAGACTGACCCTGAGCCTCTCAGTGGCTAACGTGTGTTTTTAATGTGTGAATATTTCTTCCTCCCAGGAGAGAAACCGTTCTCCTGTGAGATGTGCCACTTCATGACGAAGCACCGTAAGAACCTGCGTCTGCACGTCCAGTGTCGCCACCCGGAGGCGTTTGAGGAGTGGAGCGCTACGCACCCCGAGGAGCCCGTCAGACGAAGGAGGAGACCCTTCTTTACTCTGCAGCAGATAGAGGAACTCAAACAGCAACACGACGACACACCGGGCCTACAGAACACCATCGTATGTCTAGAGAGCCTGGTCCCAGATCTGTTAGGGTTGATTTAGAGGCATAGCCTGGTCCCAGATCTGTTAGAGTTGATTAGCCAACTCCTATGATCTCTGGCATGACAGATCTGTGGCATGACAATGACCATAGCAGTTGGAAAGACATCACATGTCCCCCCTTGTAGCTCAGTTGGTAGAGCATGGCGCTTGCAACGCCAGGGTTGTGGGTTCGACTCACTAACTGTAAGTCGCTCTGGATAAGAGCGTCTGCTAAATGACTAAAATGTAAATGTAAAATCACAAACTGATCTGGAAACAGGCTTGAAGGGCCATACTTGTATTTCTATGCATTAGAATGAGAAAAGCTGAATGTTCTGAATTAGAAAAGCTGCAGGTTCTGAATTAGTAAAGCTGCAGGTTCTGAATTAGTAAAGCTGCAGGCCTGTGACTGTTTTTTCCCATGTGTTAGCTGGCAGTGGATCCTGAAACACTACAAGCCATGCAGACAATGCAGAACGCCTCAGTCTCCCAAGATGCAATGGGAAACACCACCATCATCTACGAACAGGGTCAGTGATTCCTGCCATACAAAGGACAGACAAAAATTACATGGATTAAAAAATACATGCCTTTTTATGGCTCGATATAAATGTATTGTCTCAGCAGAAATTGGTCCGTTGATCACCACCAAACCCAATAGGAACATTTGCATATAATGTATATTATATTGAGTGTAAGGCATGACTGAACCATGACTGAGACTGTCTCTCTCCGTCTCCACAGCCGGGAACTCAGACCTGTCAGCCCAGAATGCTCTGGATCTGCTGTTGAATATGAGCAACGCCAGAGAGCTGGTGGGAAACTCACTGCAGGTAAAAGGCCCAAAGCTTTGGTTTTACATCCTGACAAGGTTCTATCTTGCCCTCTATCTGACCTATCCATGCTTAGTTTATCTATCCACGTAAGGAACAGTAGAGACATGCTATGGTCTGCATGAATAGCAATACATCTAGTTTCTGTCTATGAGCAGCCTGTCTGTCTGTCACCTCAGGTACAGGTGTTGAAGTCGTCTGACTCAAAGGTTCTAGAAGCAGGCTCCTGGACGGGCGTTACCTCGGCGACGGGCGGGGGGCAAAAAGTTGTGACCTTTCACGTGTCTGAGACTGGCGAGACCCTGGTACAGGAGGTACATATATGGAATATATTATTACGATATATATTATATACTATTATTAGGATATATTATTGTATACTATTATTATGATATACTATTATTATGATATATTATGATATACTATTATTATGATATATTATGATATACTATTATTATGATTTATTATGATATACTATTATTATGATATATTATGATATACTATTATTATGATTTATTATATACTATGATTATGATTTATTATTATTATATTATTATATACTATTATTATATATTATGATATACTATTATAATGATATTCTATTATTATGATAAATTATTATCTTATTATGATCTGTTATGATATACTATTATTATGATATATTATTTATTATTATGATATTATTATTATTATTATTATGATATTATGAAATACTATTATTATGATATATTATTGTATATTTGCTGCAGTTAGTTTTTAGCGTTTCATTTATAATGGGCTGGACCTTTACTTCTAGATGACGTTGTGCGGTGTTCACTGGGTTTGTTGTCTGTTCTGTTTGTTGGTGTTCATTTTTGTGTTGGTGTGAAAAACAATCAAAATGTTAAATCACCAAAATAATGATCCATTAGGTCCAGGAGGTGCAGGAGGGTTATGAGGCGGGGACCAATGAGAATGGAGAGATCACCCAGGTGGCCATCCAGGACTACGAGAGGGCAGAAGGCTTCAGTGTGTTGGAACAGGTGGAACAAGCTACAGAGGAGATCCACAGCACCGGACCTGAATACAGGTACAGTCAATCACATCAGTCAGCTACAACACCATGGTCTCGCCAGGGTTGTGTTCAGTAGGGCAATGGGAAAACAAAAAACCTCTGCTCTCATTGGACAAGTTCAGGTAGAACTTCCCTGTTTTCACTGTGTTCCCGTGTGTGTTGTTGTTGTGTTTTCAGCAGTGGCGAGGGGAGTCCCCAGCCCATGGAGGAAGAGGAGGAGGGAACAGAAATAGTCAGAGAGAACGGAGAGAAGTTCTACCTGACCTCCGGGCTAGGAGACGGGGTGCTGCAGCAGAACAGAGAGAAGTTCTACCTGACCTCCGGGCTAGGAGACGGGGTGCTGCAACAGGTCGAGGTAAGCCTAAAGAGAGCCACCACATCCATAGCTCTGTCTATTCATTTGATCCATGTGGTCAGGATTGTGGCTTTTAGGTTCTGTTCAGTTGAACAGCCGATGGCTGAGAGGTCATCAGAGTGGCCATTAGTACGGTTTCGCCACGTTTTTTGTCGTCCCAGACACATTTTCACGATCGGGGTGAAATCCTGTGAACTCGCGTAGTTTGAGCTGGTCAAGGACGCACCGATGATGGCTGTTCCGTTCTCCAGACCCCTGTCGGATGTCCCGATTTTTGAAATTTTCTGACATGTCAGAAATGTTGGTTGTGCAATTTGTAGTCTGAACAGTGCTACGACGCAATTGGGCAACGGCTACTGCCAATAGCCAATGAGCACTCAGCATGTGAGACCAAAATGATGATGGTGAAGAGGAAAGCGGCAGCAGCAACAACAACAACAACAACAACAACACGCACCGTGAGGACAGAGGGGATGGGAGACAGACTGGTGGCGCTGTGGAGAGAACACAGCTGCCTTTTCAATATCAAACGTTTTATATGACCTCTAATTCACTCTGTAGAATAGAAAGTCCATATTGTCCTCGTCTGCCCAACCATTGGCTGGTCCATATTCTCCGCCGCCGTCTCTTTTTTGATGATAATAACAACCGAGAAACGGAGGGCAGGATAAACTAGGGAGCACCCACGTCCTGGGGTTGAGGATGGACGGAATGAAAGATTTGGGACAAGGAAATGTGAGCAAGTCCAAGTTGTTAAGATTTTAGAAGTCATGTAGTGTATGGCCTGTATTAGGCTGCAGAAAGCCGTCTCATCCTCCCTCTGTCTGAGGCCCCAGGTTCCCCCACCCCAGAAGTCTGCTGTCTGATAAGTCTCATCTTTGTGCTCTTTCTTTCTTTCTTTCTTTCTTTCTCCAGCTGAGCAGTGAGGCCCCAGGTTCTCCCTCCATGGTGGGTTCCCCCCAGCAGAACCAGCTCAACCCTAAGAGGTTCTCCTGTCGTATCTGCATGGAGTCGTTCCATGGCCGCAGTGACATGGAGAACCACAAGAGGGCCCACATCGACCCCTCCACCTTTAAATGTCCTGACTGTGACTTCACTGCCTCCTCCTGGCCAGTTGTCAAGGTGGGGGGACTATCTTTTATCAGCTCTGAGACATTTGAATCTCATGGTGAATCATCTTGATTTCTCTCATCCTCTTTCCTTGCCTCCTTGAGGAGAATATCTGAGGGATGAAACGTTCTCCTCCAATGCCTTTTCAGAACGAGACTAGGAGACGGGGCACGAGGGAGGCTAGGAGACGGGGCACGAGGGAGGCTAGGAGACGGGGCACGAGGGAGGCTAGGAGACGGGGCACGAGGGAGGCTAGGAGACGGGGCACGAGGGAGGCTAGGAGACGGGGCACGAGGGAGGCTAGGAGACGGGGCACGAGGGAGGCTAGGAGACTGGGCACGAGGGAGGCTAGGAGACGGGGCACGAGGGAGGCTAGGAGACTGGGCACGAGGGAGGCTAGGAGACGGGGCACGAGGGAGGCTAGGAGACGGGGCACGAGGGAGGCTAGGAGACGGGGCACGAGGGAGGCTAGGAGACCCGGGGCACGAGGGAGGCTAGGAGACGGGGCACGAGGGCTCAGGCTAGGAGACGGGGCACGAGGGAGGCTAGGAGACGGGGCACGAGGGAGGCTAGGAGACGGGGCACGAGGGAGGCTAGGAGACGGGGCATGAGGGAAGACTTTTGACAGTCACCACATAGATGAGGTTGAATGTATCGTTGGCAGCCTGTAATGGCAGCGTTGACCTAGTAGTGACCTACAACTGCTTCCAAAGCATGTCATCACAGGGTTGTCCCATTCTTTTCCCAGACCCACATGGGCATGCATGCCTACCTGAGACCTCACAAGTGTCCAAGCTGCAGCTTCGCCTCCAAGAACAAGAAGGACCTGAGGAGGCACATGATGACGCATACCAACGAGAAGCCCTTCACCTGCCAGATCTGTGGACAGAGGTATGACCCAAACTTGTTTTATTAGGGATTGTAGATAGATACAGTGCACTGGAGCAATTCTCTATCAAAGTAAATTCTTTAACCCAAAGTCCTCCCTACACAAAGGCATTGATTGGTGTAAACATGGGCTAAAGCAGTGATGACACTGATGTCCCTTCGAGGAACTATGAGGTGTGCCCTGAAACTTTCCCTAATCTGAACACTCACTTATAAATGGCGGCATTTTTATTTGGGAGCACCAGTGCCCATAGAAGGAAAACCAACCCTGGAATAGCCAGGCACACGTGAGGCTGTTGTTACATTAGTATCATTTGAGGGGCGCGCATCACCAGCAAAGTAATTTGCATCATTTTACTTTTCCTGTGAGAACCATTAGCAAAGGCAAGTCTGATTTAGGCTGAGCTGAACCACAGCCTCTGCCATAGAAACAAACAGAGCATGGCTTTATGTTCATCATGGTTGGACCTTTACGAAGCAGAAAACCGCTCGTCTCAAGCCCAAATCGTTCAAAAGTAATGACCCATATTAAGTTTATTATATTGCATTTTCGCGGGACGCTCTTAAAGGGGTACACACAAATTGATCATCTTGAGTAAGAAACTATGACAATAGTTCAAATAAACCCTACTTAATCTATTTCTTTTTTACTATGTTTTTACAGAAAATTGATGATTTGCAGTATGGGTCAGATAAGGACATTTTAGGTGTACCGCAGAATATTTTATCAAGGTGTGCCACGGTTCCAAAATGTCTGGGAACCACTGGGCTAGAGAAAGGTTCCACCATGTTTCTTACACCAGTCCTTTCCTTTTAAATTCACGAGGGAAGTGAACAAGTGCACACTTGGAGCAGAAAGGGTAGAGAATGGTGACTCCGTGGCTGATTTTGTGAATATCCATGTTACCCCATCAGGTTTAACCGTAACGGCCACCTCAAGTTCCATATGGAGCGACTCCACAGCCAGGACCCTCCGACGAAGAAGACCCGCTCTGGAGGAGGCTCCCAGCAGACCGTCATAGTTAACAGTGATGAGGAGGCTCTCGCCACGCTACAGTGTAAGGAACCATACAACGGGGCGGCAGGTAGCTTAGTGGTTGAGAGCGTTGTGCCAGTAACCGAAAGGTCGCTGGTTCTAATCCCCGAGCCGACCAGGTGAAAAATCTGTCGACGTGCCCTCGAGCAAGGCACTTAACCCTAATTGCTCCTGTAAGTCGCTCTGGATAAGAGCGTCTGCAAAATGACTAAAAATGTAAAATGTACTACAAGAGCCTCCACACTAGCACGCATACACTGATCATTTCACTGGTTGAATAAGTCCATCTCCATCCTTACCATCTGACACAGTTTATATACTGTACACACACCTCTAGGGCAATACACAAGCTCCCCCCAAAGGTGGTTTGAAATGCTAACATGAATGTTGTTGTATGGTAGGCATTAGCCCATTGTCTGACCTGTCTCTGTCCTTGTGTGTCTCCAGCAGCTCTGCAGGCAGGACAGACCATCACTCCAGAGCAGCTACAACAGGCCTTGGGTCAGGACCACATCGTAGTGTCCCAGGAACAAGGCCTGGGTCAGGACCACATCGTAGTTTCCCAGGAACAAGGCTTGGGTCAGGACCACATCGTAGTTTCCCAGGAACAAGGCTTGGGTCAGGACCACATCATAGTGTCCCAGGAACAAGGCTTGGGTCAGGACCACATCGTAGTGTCCCAGGAACAAGGCCTGGAAGACCAAGTGGAGGCCACTTACATCCAGCAGATCACCACAGTGGACGGACAGACATTACAGTACATGACAGGAGACAACCAGGTGACTGAAGATCAGGGGTGTCAAACTCATTTTGCCTCCGGGGCGCATTCGGTCTTCAACGAGGTCCAGGAGACCGCACTGAAAATCGGTTATATTTCCTCGCGGACAAAATTTGCTAAAAAGTCATCTATCCAGTCCTTTGGTATTTTCAATGTTCCCTGACTGTCTAGCTTTCATTTCGGTGATTATTATCGAGCTGGACACAGTCAATAAACTGTATGAATGTGTAGATCCATTATCATTTTTAAACAGTTTCGATTTGGTTTTAGTCATTTTTTTAGTTTATTGAGTTCAAAATCCCCAAATGTTTTTCTTTATTACATTTTTTTTACTCAAACCCAACCGCGGGCCAGATTGGACCCCCCTGGCGGGCTGGATGTTTGACAGCCCTGCTGTAGATGGAGCTATAGCGAGATACCAGAGGTGGAGGTATAGGAGGACGGGCACATGGTTTCCCATGGTGTTCCATGGTGTTCCATGGTGTTCCATACCTTTCCATTCCAGCCATTACGACGAGGCCGTCCTCCTCTACCTCCACCCACCAGCCTCCTCTGCTAGATACGTACATACGTCTATTCCTTTACAGATGGAACTAGATACGACTACTTACAGTCCATTCGGAAAGTATTCAGACCCCCTTGACTTTTTCCACATTTTGTTACGTTACAGCCTTATTCTAAAATGGATTAAAACCATTTTTTTTAAATCCTCATCAATCTGCACACAATACCCCAAAATGACAAAGCAAAAACAGGTTTTTAGAAATTTTTGCAAATGTATTAAAAATAAAAAACATACCTTTATTTACGTAAGTATTCAGACCCTTTGCTATGAGACTCGAAATTGAGCTCAGGTGCATCCTGTTTATTATGTGGTATTGTGTGTAGATTGATGAGGATTATTTTATTTTTTAATCCATTTTAGAATACGGCTGTAACTTAACAAAATGTGGAAAAAGTAAAAGGGTCTGAATACTTTACGAATGCACTTTAACAGTATGATAGACGGGACAGACAGTGACGATGTAATTCTCCTGCTTCACCCTCCCAGGTCTAATTGTCCTGCTTCACCCTCCCAGGTCTAATTGTCCTGCTTCACCCTCCCAGGTGTAATTGTCCTGCTTCACCCTCCCAGGTGTAATTGTCCTGCTTCACCCTCCCAGGTCTAATTGTCCTGCTTCACCCTCCCAGGTCTAATTGTCCTGCTTCACCCTCCCAGGTGTAATTGTCCTGCTTCACCCTCCCAGGTCTAATTGTCCTGCTTCACCCTCCCAGGTCTAATTGTCCTGCTTCACCCTCCCAGGTCTAATTGTCCTGCTTCACCCTCCCAGGTCTAATTGTCCTGCTTCACCCTCCCAGGTGTAATTGTCCTGCTTCACCCTCCCAGGACTAATTGTCCTGCTTCACCTTCCCAGGTGTAATTGTCCTGCTTCACCCTCCCAGGTGTCCTACTTCGCCTGCTTCACCCTCCCAGGACTAATTGTCCTGCTTCACCCTCCCAGGTGTAATTGTCCTGCTTCACCCTCCCAGGTGTAATTGTCCTGCTTCACCCTCCCAGGTCTAATTGTCCTCCCTCACCCTCCCAGGTCCAGTATATCATCTCTCAGGATGGAGTCCAACACTTCATTCCTCAGGAGTACGTGGTGCTAGCAGACGGGAACCACATCCAGATGTCAGATGGACAGATTATCCAGTATGAGCATGATGGGGCCTTCCTGCAGGAGCAACAGGTGAGAGAGAGAGGACCCCAAAAACACTCCATCACCCAAAAAAATTAAATCCCAAAATTACTCAATCCAGAATAAAACTGTATTTTAGTATAATTATCTATGGAAAGGTGCTATACAGTGCATTCGGAAAGTATTCAGACCCCTTGACTTTTTCCCATGTTACTTTACAGCCTTATTTTAAAATGAATTAAAATAAAATCCTCATCAATCTACACACAATACCCCATAATGACAAAGTGAAAACAGGTTTTTAGACATTTTTGCAAATGTGTTAAAAAACCTACCTACCTTATTTACATAAATATTCAGACCTTTTGCTATGAGACTCGAAATTGAGTTCAAATGCATCCTGTTTCCATTTATCATCCTTGAGATGTTTCTAGAACTTGATTGGAGTCCACCTGTGGTAATTTCAGTTGATTGGACATGATTTGGAAAGGCACACACCTGTCTATATAAAGTCCCACAGTTGACAGTGCATGTCAGAGCAAAAACCAAGCCATGCGGTCAAAGGAATTGTCGGTTGAGCTCCGAGATAGGATTTGGCCTGAATGCCAACCGTCACATCTGGAGGAAACCTGGCACCATCCCTAAGGTGAAGCATGGTGGTGGCAGCATCATGCTGTGGGGATGTTTTTCAGCGGCAGGCACTGGGAGACTAGTCAGGATCGAGGGAAAAATTATTTGCAGAACAAAGTACAGAGAGATTCTTACATTTACATTACATTTTAGTCATTTAGCAGACGCTCTTATCCAGAGCGACTTAAAGTTAGTGAGTGCATACATTTTCATACTGGCCCCCCGTGGGAATCGAACCCACAACCCTGGCGTTGCAAACTCCATGATGAAAAGCTGTTCCAGAGCGCTCAGGACCTCAGACTGGGGCGAAGGTACACCTTCCAACAGGACAACGACCCTAAGCACACAGCCAAGACAACGCAGGAGTGGCGTCGGGACTGGCTCAGCCAGAGCCCAGACTTGAACCCGATCGAACATCTCTGGAGAGACCTGAAAATAGCTGTGCAGCAACGCTCCCCATCCAACCTGACAGAGCTTGAGAGGATCTGCAGAGAAGAATGGGAGACACTCCCCAAATACAGGTGTGCCAAGCTTGTAGCGTCATACCCAAGAAGACTCGAGGCTGTAATCGCTGCCAAAGGTGCTTCAACAAAGTACTGAGTAAATGGGCTGAATAGTTATGTAAATGTAATTATATTTATTTTTTAAAACATTTCTAAAAACTGTTTTTGCTTTGTCATTTATGTGGTATTGTGTGTAGATTGTTGAGTGAAAAAAATGATTTAATCAATTTCAGAATAACGTAACAAAATGTGGAAAAGTCAAGGGGTCTGAATACTTGTATACTGTACAGTGAGGGAAAAAAGTATTTGATCCCCTGCTGATTTTGTACGTTTGCCCACTGACAAAGAAATGATCAGTCTATAATTTTAATGGTAGGTTTATTTGAACAGTGAGAGACAGAATAACAACAAAAAAATCCTGAAAAACGCATATACATTTTTATATATATATATATATTTTTTTTTATTGATTTGCATTTTAATGAGGGCCTTGATTTGATTGCTTCTGCTCCCAGGTGTCTTTTATACAGGTAACGAGCTGAGATTAGGAGCACACTCTTAAAGGGAGTGCTCCTAATCTCAGCTTGTTACCTGTATAAAAGACACCTGTCCACAGAAGCAATCAATCAATCAGATTTCAAACTCTCCACCATGGCCAAGACCAAAGAGCTCTCCAAGGATGTCAGGGACAAGATTGTAGACCTACACAAGGCTGGAATGGGCTACAAGACCATCGCCAAGCAGCTCGGTCAGAAGGTGACAACAGTTGGTGCGATTATTCGCAAATGGAAGAAACACAAAATAACTGTCAATATCCCTGGGGCCTGGGGCTCCATGCAAGTTCTCGCCTCGTGGAGTTGCAATGATCATGAGAACGGTGAGGAATCAGCCCAGAACTACACGGGAGGATCTTGTCAATGATCTCAAGGCAGCTGGGACCATAGTCACCAAGAAAACAATTGGTAACCCACTACGCCGTGAAGGACTGAAATCCTGCAGCACCCGCAAGGTCCCCCTGCTCAAGAAAGCACATATACAGGCCCGTCTGAAGTTTGCCAATGAACATCTGAATGATTCAGAGGAGAACTGGGTGAAAGTGTTGTAGTCAGATGAGACCAAAACCGAGTTCTTTGGCATCAACTCAACTTGCCGTGTTTGGAGGAGGAGGAATGCTGCCTATGACCCCAAGAACACCATCCCCACCGTCAAACATGGAGGTGGAAACATTATGCTTTGGGGGTGTTTTTCTGCTAAGGGGACAGGACAACTTCACCGCATCAAAGGGACGATGGACGGGGCCATATACCGTCAAATCTTGGGTGAGAACCTCCTTCCCTCAGCCAGGGCATTGAAAATGGGTCGTGGATGGGTATTCCAGCACGACAATGACCCAAAACACACGGCCAAGGCAACAAAGGAGTGGCTCAAGAAGAAGCACATTAAGTTCCTGGAGTGGCCTAGCCAGTCTCCAGACCTTAATCACATAGAAAATCTGTGGAGGGAGCTGAAGGTTCGAGTTGCCAAATGTCAGCCTCGAAAGCTTAATGACTTGGAGAAGATCTGCAAAGAGGAGTGGAACAAAAGCCCTCCTGAGATGTGTGCAAACCTGGTGGCCAACTACAAGAAAAGTCTGACCTCTGATATCCAACAAGGGTTTTGCCACCAAGTACTAAGTCATGTTTTGCAGAGGGGTCAAATTCTTATTTCCCTCATTAAAATGCAAATCAATTTATAACATTTTTGACATGCGTTTTTCTGGATTTTGTTGTTGTTATTCTGTCTCTCACTGTTCAAATAAATCTACCATTAAAATTATAGACTGATCATGTCTTTGTCAGTGGGCAAACGTACAAAATCAGCAGGGGATCAAATACTTTATTCCCTCACTGTATGTGCATTGCTTACTCTATTGTTTGAAAAACGTATGTTCGATTGTTAACTGTTTTAAAACTGTCTCTTTGCAGATTGCCCTGAGTCATGACGGGCAGATCCAGTATCTTCCCATCAGTTCAGAACAACAGATAGTCAGTCCTGAGGACCTGGAGGTTGCTGAACATTCTGCTGTCACCGGTATGTTTACACTGTCTGCTTCACACACATTCTGCTGTCACCGGTATGTTTACACTGTCTGCTTCACACACATTCTGCTGTCACCGGTATGTTTACACTGTCTGCTTCACACACATTCTGCTGTCACCACATGTTTCACTGTCGCTTCCACATTCTGCTGTATATTTACACTGTCTGCTTCACACACTTCCTACCGTTCTCCAGCAACTTCTGGTTCAGCTCCTTCCAACCTTGTAGAACACCTGGTTCAGTCCTTCCAACCCTTGTAGCAACACCTGGTTCAGTCCTTCCAACCTTGTAGCAACACCTGGTTCAGTCCTTCCAACCTTGTAGCAACACCTGGTTCAGTCCTTCCAACCCTGTAGAAACACCTGGTTCAGTCCTTCCAACCTTGTAGAAACACCTGGTTCAGTCCTTCCAACCCTGTAGAAACACCTGGTTCAGTCCTTCCAACCCTGTAGAAACACCTGGTTCAGTCCTTCCAACCTTGTAGCAACACCGGGTTCAGGTTATCATGGTCTCTATACGTAACACCAGGATTTGTTGATTATTTGAATCAGTAGTTTTAGAGGGGATGGGCTGGAACAAAAGCGCTCAAGAACTGGAGGTGGAGAACCTTGAGAAATGGTTATTCTCTTGTCAGTTGGTTAACACTACCTTCTGTCTCTGTCTTTCTCTCTGTCTCTCTCTCTCTCTCTGTCTCTCTCTCTCTCTGTCTCTCTCTCTCTCTGTCTCTCTCTCTCTCTGTCTCTCTCTCTCTCTCTCTCTCTCTCTCTCTCTCTCTCTCTCTCTCTGTCTCTCTCTCTCTCTGTCTCTGTCTCTCTCTTTCTGTGTCTCTCTGTGTGTGTGTGTGTGTGTGTGTGTGTGTGTGTGTGTGTGTGTGTGTGTGTGTGTGTGTGTGTGTGTGTGTGTTCCAGCGGTAGCAGATGCAGCCTTGCAGCAGACCCAGACGGTTTATACAGAGGCCACACAAGAACAGCTGGAGCAGCTACAACAGCAGGGCATCCAGTATGATGTCATCACCTTCACCGATGACTAGAGACCTCTGTCAGGCGGGACGGCTCTCTGTGATTGGCTGTTTGCGGACCTGTCTGCTATTGGCTGCCTGATGACAGTATGTAGTGCAGGACTAGCACGGTGGAACCACGAGGACAAGTGACCTCCGGCGGGTTCGATTGGCCTGAGCGAGACTGCAGAGAATCGTTGATCTACAAATCATCTTGTAAAATCATCCCAAACAACTACTCATTATGCGATCAAAGATTGTCAAATCTGGGCAGGGTCTTGCCTAGGTCGATCCCCTAGAACACACTGCCCTACTCTAGCAGCTCTGCCGTGCTTCAGATATCTGGGATGATAGGAACAGTACGAGAGAGGATTTTAGTGGCTTGTAGACTTATCACTCATATTGGCAGTGTTGAATAGAGTAACTCTCACTGTTAAGTAGATATACAAACAGAAGCTTTTGTAAATTCTAAACATTGCACCCCGTCGCTTCTAAGTTAATCATAGGGGCTGCTGCACATTAAAGAACGGTTGGAGTTACACACGGTTGGATGATTTATTGTGCGCCCCCAAATGGCACCCTGTTCCCTACATAGTGCACTACTTTTGACCAGAGCCTTGATCAGAAGTAGTGCACTAAATAGGGAACAGGTTGCCATTTGGTATGTAGCCCTCCTCTGTAATGATTTAAGATCTGCGGTTTCCTCAACAAGACGAAATTAAAATGACTCTGTTTTAGAATAAAGCACAGCTTCCAATGGACCTTTTTAGTTTGGAATAGGAAAGGACTGTGTGAAGACTATGCCTCTGGAGGATCGGATGACTGTGACTACAGGGTTGATTGTGATTTGCAGTTTAAAGGGAGTGGTTAATCATTTGGTAATGTACATATCTTTTTGCATATGAAGCATTTTGTTCCATGATTTGCTTGAATGAAAATCGCTGAATAAGCTAAAAGCTGATGCCAAATAAATCATTACATTTTACATATTAGTCATTTAGCAGATGCTCTTATCCAGAGCGATTTACATGAGCAATTGGGGTTAAGTGCCTTGCTCAAGGGCACATCCACATATGTTTCACCTAGTTAACTCGAGGATTCGAACCGGCGACCTTGCTGACCCAATGCTCTAACAGCTAGAGGTATTATTATACTACTTGAAACCGTGATACCTGAGCTGGTACCATGACAACAGTACAACCCGTCATCCTCATTCTCTAAGCCAATAATGAGTGTTCTGAAAACTTGTAATTGCAAGTTAGAGCCACCCCCCCAAATGAAGGAAGTGAATCACAAGGCTGGTCTCGGAAACAATGCAGTCAAACAGCTGTCCACTTCACTCCCTTTTTTGGTGAGTAGGATGTACGGGTCAGCTGCCTCAGTGAATATTTCACTGAAGATGAAGATTACCTTTCTCTTGCTTCTTCTATTAGGTGAGATTTTATCCAGGTTTGTCTCGTTTGAGATGTTTGCAATAGTATAAATAATATAGTATAATAATAATAATAATAATATAGTATTCACTGTAGTGTTTTTTTGCGGACTGTAGTATTTACTGTAGTGTTTTACTTTTATTATTTTTTGTCATAGAAGTGGAGGCTTTTCTCCTTCAGGAAACCTACTGGAGAAATACTAAAGCCTTGTTCCCACTTCAGGCCTTAATGCTCATCTCAGTTTGGTCAAATCTGTTTTGGACTACTGACTGTCCAAACAGCAAGTTACAAGTGGCCAAATCGGATGTGTGTGTTCAGACAGCAGTCATTTACTGACATGGCTATGCTAATTGTCATAGTAACGACTGGTGTGTGTGTGTGTGTCCAGGGGGTCTTTGGTGTAGGCTCATTGGTGCTCGTGCTTCCTATCACTCAGAAGGTACGTAGCAACTTAAGGTGACAACAATGCCTGTCATGGACATTTCCCAGTTGCTTTACATGTTCAAAATCATAGTGTAAGGACAATGTTAAAGCCTGAAAGGACAAGATAATCCAACTTTCAAAAATAGTTATTTTTGGCTAGCCCAGGCAGTCAACTAGCTAGCTAGGTACAGCGCCTTCAAAAAGTATTCACACCCCTTGACTTTTTCCACATTTTGTTGTGTTACAGCCTGAATTTAAAATGGATTCAATTGAGATTTTGTGTCACTGGCCTACACGCAATACCCCATAATGTCAGTGGAATTATGTTTTTAGAAATGTTTACAGATTAATTTAAAATGAAAAGCTGAAATGTCTTGAGTCAATAAGTATCCAACCCCTTTTGTAATGGCAAGCCTAAATAAGTTCAGGAGTAAAAATGTGCTTCAGTCACATAATAAATTGCATGGACTCACTCTGTATGCAATAATAGTATTTAAGATTATTTTTGAATGACTACCTCATCTCTGTACCCCACACATACAATTAGCTCTAAGGTCCTTCAAACACAGATTCAACCACAAAGACCAGGGAGGTTTTCCAATGCCTCGCAAAGAAGGGCACCTATTGGTAGATGGGTAAAAATTAAAAAGCAGACATTGAATATCCCTTTGAGCATGGTGAAGTTATTAATTACACTTTGGATGGTGTATCAACACACCCAGTCACTACAAAGATACAGGCGTCCTTCCTAACTCAGTTGCCGGAGAGAAAGGAAACCGCTCAGGGATTTCACCATGAGGCCAATGGTGACTTTAAAAAAAATAATAATATGCCATTTAGCAGACGCTTTTATCCAAAGCGACTTACAGTCATGTGTGCATACATTTTTACGTATGGGTGGTCCCGGGGATCGAACCCACTACCCTGGCGTTACAAGCGCCATGCTCTACCAATTGAGCTACAGAGGACCACAAAACAGTTACAGAGTTTAATGGCTGTGGTAAGAGAAAACTGAGGATGGATCAACAACATTGTAGTTAATCCACAATACTAACCTAAATGACAGAGTGATAAGAAGGAAGCCTGTACAGAATACAATTATTCCAAAACATGCATCCTGTTTGCAACAAGGCACCGAAGTAAAACTGCAAGAAATGTGGCAAAGAAATGAACTTTATGTTTGGGGAAAATCCAACACAACACATCACTGAGTACCACTAAATATTTTCAAGCATGGTGGTGGCTGCGTCATGTTATGGGTATGCTTGTCATCGGCAAGGACTAGGAAGTTTTTCAGGATTAAAAAAAATTACGTAATAGAGCTAAGCACTGACACAATCCTAGAAGAAAACCTGGTTCACTCTGCTTTCCACCAGACACTGGGAGAACAATTCACCTTTCAGCAGGATAATAACCTAAAACAGTTGTGATTTTAAATCTGCTTGAAAATCTCTGTCAAGACTTTGAAATGGTTGTCTAGCAGTGATCAACAACCAATTTGACAGAGCTTGGAAGAATTTTGATCATAATAATGGGCAAATATTGTACGTTCCAGGTGTGCAAAGCTCTTAGAGATTTAACCAGAAAGACTCACTCACAGCTGTAATCAATTATGGGGTATTTGCGTGTAGATGGGTGAGGGAAAAAAATATATTTAATCCATTTTGAATTCAGGCTGTAAAACAACAATGTGGAATAGGTCGAAGGGTGTGAATCCTTTCTGAAGGCACTTTGGGACGGTGGTTTGAAATGTGTCTTGAAATATCAGATTCCATGTGCTTTTTGGCTGTTCAGACTGCAGGGAAAAGAACAGATTTGAATCAGATATGACAGAAATTTGGATTTGAGTCACTTCAAACTGCCAATGTAAAAAAGGCTTAAAAGAGCACATGTTCCATAACCTGTAGGTAGGACTTGGTCTGAATGGATTCTGCTCAGAGCTTCTGCTCTTTCCTATAAGCTGTCGGCAACACAATATCGTCTATACTTGGCATGTAGGTTTCTCACTTATGGGTGGCACAAAATGAGATATGGGGGAGGGGAATGGGCAGGGTACAGGGCATTCGGAAAGTATAAAGACCCCTTGGCTTTTTCCTCATTTTGTTACGTTATATAGCCTTATTCTAAAATTGATTCAATAAATGTTTTTCCTCATCAATCTACACACAATACCCCATGAAAACCAGGTTTTTAGAAATGTGTGTGATTGAAGACAAGACAAATGGAGTGATGATAAATGGATCGGCAGTAGCTAGTAAACCCGTGACGCCGAACGCCGAAACCCCCCCGACGCGCAGCTCAAAGACGGGGGCCTCACTGCGGTGGCGGTCAGCGGTGGCCTTCTGACGGCGCGTTGGAGGTGAACGTGGGCAGCATTCCACGTCTCCTCCGCGCGCCGAAACCAGTCATCCACCACAGGAGCCTCGGTCTGTCTCTGGTGCCACGTGCCAGAACCGGTTGGTAACCTAGAATATACTGGAAAGGCGTTAGGTTAGTGGAGGAGTGGCGGAGAGAGTTCTGGGCATATTCGGCCCATGGCAAGAACACCGGCTGGTCCTGGCAGTAGGACCGCAGGAACCTACCCACGTCCTGATTTACCCATTCCACCTGCCAATTACTCTCGGCCCGGGGTGGAACCCAGAGGTCAGGCTGGCCGAGACCTCCAGACGTTCCATGAACGCCTTCCTGACCTTGGAGGTGAACTGGGGACCCCGGTCAGACACTATATCCTCTGGTACCCCGTAGTGCCGGAAGACGTGTGTAAACAGAGCCTCCGAAGTTTGCAGAGCCGTGGGGAGACCGGGCAAAGTTAGTGCAGTGTTTTTGCGGACATTACTGTAGTATTCAGTACAGTGTTTTTTTGTTGCGGCTAATACTGTAGTATATACTTTTGTATACTACAACATTTTGTAGTAAGCACTACACATCGAGGGATACTACAGTGTATAGTATACTACAGTTTAGAAACCTATAGTAAGTACTGTATAATATTCTATAGTAAACTAGTATTTTTTTCACATGGGGGATCTGCTGTTTTTGTGCCATGTCGTTTCTAAGCGTTTGTTTGTTTTGCTAGATGACCCTGAGATAGAAGCACAACAGGTGGTGAATGGACAAGCTCTGCTGAGGTTTGTCTTTCCTCCTTTCTACAATGGTTATGAGAAGTTCTGTTCTAAACTATATCCTGGGGGATTTCCTGTTGTGAATACCAGAGGAGAAATTTTTATAGCCACACTGAAGTTTCCCCTTAAAAAGGGAGGCATTTCTCATCATAGGAAAATTACCACCACACAGACAAAATGAATAAAAAAAATAAAATAAATATTAGGATTTTTTTTATTTATTTGAAATTTTTGGATATATAGGAAATGGTATTTTCCACCTACAAAAACTTTCCTTCAGACTTTCTTTTGGCTCCTTCTCCCTCCCTTTTCCTTAATCTCCTGAAATCTTATCAGATAAAAAACTTCCACACACAAACATCCTCCTCCAAAACCCACACTGGGGAGACCAAGTCTAAAAGCACAAAGAAATAGCCACCGAGGCTGCTTTGAAAAGGTTTAAGAAAATCGGGACGAATTTATAGGAAATAAGACATACAAGACCACTGATAATCTCCCTCGATCTGGGGCTCCACGCAAGATCTCACCCCGTGGGGTCAAAATGATCACAAGAACGGTGAGCAAAAATCCCAGAACCACACGCGGGGGACCTAGTGAATGACCTGCAGAGAGCTGGGACCAAAGTAACAAAGCCTACCATCAGTAACACTACGCCGCCAGGGACTCAAATCCTGCAGTGCAAGACGTGTCCCCCTGCTTAAGCCAGTACATGTCCAGGCCCGTCTGAAGTTTGCTAGAGTGCATTTGGATGATCCAGAAGAGGATTGGGAGAATGTCATATGAAACCAAAATATAAATTTTTGGTAAAAACTCAACTCGTCGTGTTTGGAGGACAAAGAATGCTGAGTTGCATCCAAAGAACACCATACCTACTGTGAAGCATGGGGTGGAAACATCATGCTTTGGGGCTGTTTTTTCTGCAAAGGGACCAGGACGACTGATCCGTGTAAAGGAAAGAATGAATGGGGCCATGTATCGTGAGATTTTGAGTGAAAACCTCCTTCCATCAGCAAGGGCATTGAAGATGAAACATGGCTGGGTCTTTCAGCATGACAATGATCCCAAACACACCGCCCGGGCAACGAAGGAGTGGCTTCGTACGAAGCATTTCAAGGTCCTGGAGTGGCCTAGCCAGTCTCCAGATCTCAACCCCATAGAACATCTTTGGAGGGAGTTGAAAGTCTGTGTTGCCCAGCGACAGCCCCAAAACATCACTGCTCTAGAGGAGATCTGCATGGAGGAATGGGCCAAAATACCAGCAACAGTGTGTGACAACCTTGTGAAGACTTACAGAAAAACGTTTGACCTGTGTCATTGCCAACAAAGGGTATATAACAAAATATTGAGAAACTTTTGTTATTGACCAAATACTTATTTTCCACCATAATTTGCAAATAAATTCATAAAAAATCCTACAATGTGATTTTCTGGATTTTGTTCCTCATTTTGTCTGTCCTAGTTGACTTGTACCTATGATGAAAATTACAGGCCTCTTTCATCTTTTTAAGTGGGAGAACTTGCTACAATTTCTCAATATTTTTCCCCACTATGTCAACGACTTCTACAAGGGAAGAGTATACGCAACAGAATACAACGGTGGGATGGACGTTATGATGTGGAATTTAAAGCCAGTGGACGCTGGTGACTACAGGTGTGCTGTTGTCACCTTTGGGGTGAATCATATCTACACTGACTATAACCTCCAGATTGGTAAGAACCATCATAAACAAATCAAACTAAATCTTATATAAAGTTTCCTCTGGGGGGGAAAAATAAAGTTATTCTGTTCTATTCTAGGAACTGTGATATTAGAAACTGGAATACATATACTGTATGTTATCCAATCAGTGTTGACTCCAAGGAAATCTGTGCAGGATGAGGAAGTCGACTTGTAAAATAACTGTGTTGAAATGAGTGCTTATTAAACTCAGTCTCTGTTTAGATAGTGGTCGAAGTAGCGGTCCTGTACCCCCTCGACCTCCTGTCAGGTCAACCATCAGACCCTCCATCTCATCATCATCATCATCCTCCTCAGACACCTCTGGGCCTGTTTTCTCCAAGGACCACAGTGACAGCCCCAGGTGCAATCCCTCTCTCTCACACACATACTGGTTAATTATTCCTCACAGTTGATAATGTTATATTTCAGGGAGCGTTGTAATGCTTATGTCAATATTTTGTCATGTTTGTCCTATTCACCTGTTAGTGTTCCCTGGAGCTTTGGTTTACCACTGGCTGCAGGACTCTTCATCGTTATGGTGATTATCAGCTCAGTAATCGTTATTGTGGTTCATCACAAAATCATCACAAAAAGTAAGAGGACACATTTTCAGTGTTCCATACATTAATTGCTGTTCATGTTAAATCATTTTTCAAATGCGTAGGCTATGACCTTTAGCCAGTAAGGTGCAATGATTTTTGAAAATTGTTTCACTGTGACTGTTCTTTGTTAAATTGATGTAATTGTATTTTTCTTCACAGAGAAATGTGGAGCAACTTCCAGTGACTCAGCGGCCCACATCCTCTCAGTAAGTGCTAAAGTTGGACGTTGTCTCTGTGACTGTGTCAAATGTATTTTGTCCCAGAAAACAACAACAACAAATAATAATATTTGTGTTTGAGCTTGACGTTCCCATTATGTCTTTTCCCTGTTGATGTCTTCTGCAGCGTGCCCCATAATGAACAGTTTATAAACTACTTATAAATATGTACGGCTACTTATGAAGTATACCTAAAAGGCCCAATGCGGCCGTTTTTATCTCAATATCAAATCGTTTCTGGGCAACAATTGTAGTATCTTTTTATTTTTAGGGGGTAGATCAGCTTTAATATTGCAGCTAGATTGTAACTTCCATCAATGTAATTGTCTGCATCACATCCAATCCCCCATAGTTTTTTTTTATATATACATACATATATATATATATCCTTTTTTGAAATATATTCCCCTTTATTACTTTCCAACTCCACCACAAGTAAGTACCTGTAATAGGTTTCCATTAAAATGTGCAAAAATAGCTTTTTGGCAACAAAACTATTCCTCAAACAAGAATTTTGCTAAGACTTTCTGGGAGTGGTCTGAGTGGGGAGGGGAAATCAAATACTAGCTGTTATTGGCAGAGCGGTTTGGAACTCTCTTTTATTGGTCTATTAATCAAGTTACCGCGTGTTTATGTCACCATGGAAAGCCGACACGCCCGCCCATGCAAACCTGCTGATTAGGTCCTGTTCTGTGTAGATTGTACTTTCAATCAGCAACTATCAGGAAATAGCACTGATCAAATCTGTTTCCACTTTTACAGTGTTAGTTTCATCAGCTGTTGTACAATATGAAAACACATGAAAAACTGAATTTTAAATGCGCTGGGCCTCTTTTTAATGTAAAGTGTTACCAAATAATATGTAATATGTATGTCTCCGGCAGGATGTCCCTCAGGAGGAGAGCAGTGTCGTCTACACCACAGTGGACTTCAAGCCTCATGAGAACCATACCACAGAGCTGTATGCTAACCTACAGACACTCCGCAGCCCCAGAGGTCATGACCCTGACCCACACATAGAGCCTGCTGGGACGGTGGTCTACTCCACACTGGCTAGCAACCGACGCTGAACCGGACATTACATATCTGTATCTCTTGATATGTTGTCATGACCAGGCTATCTGTATCTTGCTTCAATGTGGATAATTAAGTACGAAAACTGTGTTTTAAAGCCAGAATCCTTAGTTGCTACATACATTTTTGTCATATATACCCATTGATTCTTGAAGAATATAACTTATAAATGCCTCATTACCTTAGTTCAACTGTCGTACCCCATCAGAACCCAAAATAGAAGCTTTTTTTACTCCAATGTTTGTAAATAAACACTGCATAGCCTCAACCTTGTTTAGGGCTCTATTCAATCAGATCCGCTTTAGCCGATATCTGCAGAGCGGTTGTTTTTGCAGTGTCGGAGGTGGAACTGCGTTAGTTGTCAAATCCACAAGCGGCTCTGGGCACTATACCTAAAGCGGACACCGCTATTGGCTGCACAGAGTCGCAATAATAGATACCCCACGCAGCCTTGTTTACAAGTTCAAATACTGGAATGTGAGATGTAATCTACATCTCGATTTGGCTGATTTTAGAAATCCTCATTATTTCATTGAATGATTTTCAATTTGAGCGTCATTATTTCTGTATAGCCTACATATTCTCGTTCTGAACTTCTAACAGGAGTGGGACGGGTGTGCCTGCGTGACGATCGCAAGAGCAGCTGCTCACCGATTTGACCGCTCCAACGCAGTTCCGACACCGCCAAAACATCAGCTATGCGGGAGTCGGCTATCGCCGGTTGACGCTTGATTTGATTGAATCTAGGCATAGAACTATCATGTTGATATCATGGATGGTCAGTCCTTGCATCCATAGCTTTGTCTAGGAATTTTAGTGGTTACATTTCTCTAGGCCAATCCCTCAGCTTTTTTACCAAAACAGAGGTGGGGTGACCACTTTGTTTCAAATGCAGATTCTAGCTTTAAGGTGATTGATTTATATCTATATAATAGTTTACTTATAAACCATACAAATAAAGGATGACTCCGCTGCACCAGGATTTGATATCAGACTGTCTTTCAACAAGCTGGCTCTATTGACAGGCTGAGATAGATTGACAGCACCAGAACCAGAGTGAGATACAGTATCTATCTGGACATCAGGTTATCTGGCATCCGATCACCATGTCCTTATCAGTCACTTTCCTCTGGAGAAAACCTTACAGACAGAGAGTTCCCCTACCCAGAGTCCTATAAGAGATGGTTATCTATGGCTCTAGGCCTATCTGCCTCCACCATGTTCAGGTCCATATTCTACAGTATTCTATTATTTTTCTTACATTAAGAGGTTCCACAAGAGGATAGTTTCACTTCAGGGAGAAAGAGCTATAGACAACCAAACACTCTGTTTATTTGCCATGCTAAAATGTGTTTTATTCATTGGCAGCTGTGCACATTTCACAATCTACAGCATTTCCCCAACCATGCCGATTTTAGTGCTGCAATCACATACACAACATATTACTTCTCATAACTGGAAGACTTCGATTCGATCCAGACTTCTCTCTCAGTGGATATCTTACGTGGCCTGGGCCAGGCCGACACTGTTGTTCTGCCTGTCAAAGATGGCATAGTACTGCCTGATGAAGACATCTCCAAGGATCCAAAGCTGCTGAGTTCCACCGTTACCAAAACCAGTCCTGCAGCTGTTGGAGAGCCAGTCCTGCAGCCGTTGGAGAGAGAGACAGAGAGAGAGAGAGAGAGAGAGAAAGACAGAGATGGAGACAGAGAGAGAAAGAGGAGGGAAATCAGGCATGTGAGGCCCTTTGCTCCTAGGATCTACAAGAAAGGTCAAGTCTCAGATGTACAGGTGCTCTGATGAAGGAGCTTGATCCGAAACACATCAGCATTAAAGATCAGATAGGCAGATAGGTTGTATGTAACGTCTTTCAGTAGACTACCTGGGAGGTGATAGGTTGTATGTATCAACATGTCTTTCAGTAGACTACCTGGGAGGTCATAGGTTGTATGTATCAACATGTCTTTCAGTAGACTACCTGGGAGGTCATAGGTTGTATGTATCAACATGTCTTTCAGTAGACTACCTGGGAGGTCATAGGTTGTATGTATCAACATGTCTTTCAGTAGACTACCTGGGAGGTGTAGGCGGAGGCAGAGATGGTGAAGGCGTTTCCGTTGAGGGTGAAGGTTACCTCGGGCATGTTGGGGATGTTGTTGCAGTTCACGAGGGCCTAGGAGAGGAATAATAACATCACATGTTATAGTTTTATTCTGTGGTTAATCAAAGGGGAGGGGAAAAAAACAACAAGAGAACAGATGTACACCCTTTTCACACTGCCACGCCGGTCCCAACCAAAATAATTTTAGCACGGTCGTTCCAACAACACGGTCGCTCTAACATCACGGTCGTTCCAACAACACGGTCGTTCCAACAACTAACAAGGCCAGGCAGCTTTAGTGCAGCTTGGTTTGGTTCCGCTCAGTAGTGTGAAAAGCCTTCTAGTTGGACATCTCTGTACCAGTCAGTGCGTGTGTGTGTGCGTGTGCGTGTGTGTGTATGTGTGTGACTCACATCTCCGTACTTGTCAGCGGTGGCTCCGAGCCAGCTGTTTATGTTTTTGATTTCAGTGGTTGGCCCGACGATCTGGGAGGTACCAGTATCTATGATAGCCTGACAGCCACCATTGCAAGCCACTGTGTTGCCGTTGATGGTAACACTGGAAGGAAAAATACTTGCTGAGTTTACCTGTTGTTTTTTTTGTTGTTGTTGTAAGCAAATAAACTTGAACTTGAACTACGTGCACAGCAAGATTTAGTCATAGGCTCCAGACTGGAAGTAGGTATATTCATTTTATGTACTGCCCCAATGTGTTCTGGGTAATGGCATGAAAGGATGATACTAAAGTTGATAACATGTTGGACAGGGACATAGTGCTCTGTGTAGAGTAAAGGGGATATATAGACATTCATCTTGGTATGAATATGGACCAGGATATAGGCTCTGTGTGGACTAGTGTACCTACCTGTCCATGTTTATCTGCCAGTAGGTCTCGGAGGACAGGGGGATCCATGTGATCTGTCCGGTGTAGTAGTTAGACTCGATGTCACCGAAGGACACCACGCTACCCTCTGCTGAGTTTCTATTGGAGGAGGAGGAGAAAAGGTCAACAAGGTTGTTTAATCATCAACGCATTTTGAAATGGATGTCACCTTTCCTTCAAAGAAAATTTAAAGCAGTTGTATAATTGTATTTAATATCAATTCACTGGTACATTCTTATTTATTAATATCACAACTATGAGAAAATGCCACCTCCCATCCAGGTGTATTTGTACAGTTACTATGTTACCTGCTCAGGTAGACAGAGAAGAGGTTCTGGGACACCAGGCCCTGGGTCATCATGTTGTCAAAGACGGGTGTGGCCCCAGAGGCTGCCAGGTTGGGGAAAGCCAGGCCCAGGATACCGTCGGCAACCATGATGGCCATGAAGGGGGCCTCGGTCTGACTGGCAGCGAAGATCTGCTTAGTCACAGAGATACCTCCCACCTGGAAACACAGAACAGCAGGCATCAGTCACTGGGCGCCATAGAAATAGAATTACTAGAACAGGATTTTCCCATTGTGGACCGGTGGCCATATTGAGTGTACCCAAAATAATTATATTTGACTATACTGGAGTCAGTTACTAATATATGTGTATTTTTTTAGCATGTGATGTTATAAGATGGGAGTGCTAGGGGAGGGCGGGTGCTGAGTGGAAGATTATTTGTATTGTATGTAATGTACAGGTATGTTGTAATTGAAAGTGTCAATGGAACATGTATCACAATAATGTGTAGCTAGCTACATTTACATACCGAAACAGTGTCGTATGCCAGCTGTCCAGTCATGCTGCCAGTTCCGTACTGAATGGAAACAGGCTGGTTGGCCCACGAGAAGGTGCTGGACTGTGCAGGGTTGAATTTGGCATGGTTCTCTATAAAAAAAAAACATAAACATCTTCATTACAGACCAAGTACACACCGTGCCATTGCAAAACTGAACATTCATTTTATTCATTGGTATTTAAAACTTTGAGCTATTCTCTACAATCCACTGCCTGAAGGGGACAATATAAAAATACATTCATCCTGTTCTATTGTTTCGTTGTGTTGAACCAACCTCCTTATGCAGTAAACCTCAAGGTGCTTCCCTCAGCCTCTAACCTCAACCCACAACCAAGTCTCCCATTCTCTGGCTAGGTACCGTCACAAGAGACTACTTAGAAACCATTTGAAATATAGCTATTCTCCAACGCCAACAGTATTCTCCAGACCCCATACAATATACTCACGGCAGGCCTGGCTGGAGCAGGAGACGGAGGGAACCCACAGGTTGGAGGAGCCAGTGTCAAAGATGACCTTGAAGGACTGGGGAGGTGTTCCAATGGAGATCACGCCGTAGTAGGACAACTGCGGAGAGACGTTGAAACAGAGATGCACTGTGAGTCAGGGTCACACAAGTGAACATTGCAGAGTACTATGAAGAAACAGGCATTTGTCTAACTATGTAGCTGGTTACATGTCAAGGAAGCATGGCTATATGCTCAACTCTAAGCTCATAATTAATTTGATCACGCCAGTGTACATTTAATTTAAGCAAGACATGAACACAAACTGTAGAGCCAATGGGTTCAAACTATGCAGTCACAATATCCAACATTTTTTGAAACAACAATCATATAGTCTATAGACCAGCCTGGTCCCAGGTCTGTTTGTGCTGTCTAGACAACTCCCATGGTCATTAGCTATATAGCAAAAAAAACAGATCTGGGACCAGTCACCAGGCTAATTCAGTATATTGCCATACTGGTTCTGTCTCTGCCTTACGTCAGCGTCGTTGGTCATAGCCTCATCACCGGTCTGGTAGAACTTGGCCATAGGGTTGGAGGGGAACTTCTGCCTAGTCTCCTCCCATATACCTTTCTCCATCAGGGTCTCTCTGGCAGTCTTCCCCTTGATCAGAGAGATCCTGAAAACACACAGTCACAATCTAAATCACCTTTATTCGCCAATTACGTGTACCAGGAATTTGACACGGTGCTGACAACAATAAACAGAATATGCAGACAGAAAATAAAATAAAATAAAGAAGAAAAAGCACAGGACTTACTTAATAGACTCGGAGAGGGCCACTAGGGCACACAGGACGACAGCCCACTTCATCATGGTTGCTCCTGGTTCTTCTTGGACTGAGCGAGTGTAGTTAGAGTAGGAGAACCAAGACCTTATATACAGTTATCCCTGTACACCAGGACCCAATCCACAGCCAATTGACCATGTCATGCCATGCCCTCCTTTAGCACACAATATCATGCAATCGGAGTGTCCCAAATGGCACCCTATCCCCAATCTAGTGCACTACTTTTGACAGGGCCCATATGCCTCTGGTCAAAAGTAGAGCACTATATAGGGAACAGAGTGTCATTTGGAACACAGATGATAACACAACTTCAGATAAGAAAAGTGTGATGTGGTTACAAATATAAAACGCCTATGTAGCAAAAGTAAATATGCTTCGGAATTTTTTTTTTAATGAACAGTCTGTCATTATCTAATCTTGGGAAGCAAAATATAGCTGGATACTAGTCTGTGCCACGGTGGGGTCAGTTCAGCTAAACCTAGGATAAGGCGAAGTGGGGGGAGGGGGACATTTTTGGGAAGTTTAAGTTAATTTACTGCATTTCTACACAATTTAAAAACTCTAAAATACTATTTGGAGAACAGCAAAAGCAAAAAAAAATGACCCCACCCATTAATTACCAACGCAATATTAGGTTTAAAGGTCTGTGGAAGAGCATATTCACTGAATGTACAAAACATTAGGAACACCTACCTAACATTGACTTTACAAGGTGTCGAAAGCGTTCCACAGGGATTCTGGCCCATGTTGACTCCATTGCTTCCCACAGTTGGCTGGATGTCCTTTTGGTGGTGGACCATTCTTGATACACACAGGAAACTGTTGAGCGTGAAAAAGCCAACAGCGCTGCAGTTCTTCACACACTCAAACTGGTGCGCCTGGCACCTACTATCATAACCCGTTAAAAGGCACTTAAATATTTTGTCTTGCCCATTCACCCTCTGAATAGCTTGCATACACAATCCATGTCTCAATTATTATTTAACCTGTCTCCTCCACTTCAACTACATTGATTGAAGTGGATTTAAGAAGTGACATCAATAAGGGATCATAGCTTTCACCTGGATTCACCTGGTCAGTCTATGCAAAAACTAAAGCAGGAAGTACCAGTGACTCACTCAATACGGAACTGGTCAGATGACGCAGATGCTAAGCCACAGGACTGTTTTGCTAGCACAGACTGGAATATGTTAAGGGATTCATCCGATGGCATTGAGAAGTACACCACATCAGTCACTGGCTTCATCAATAAGTGCATAGATGACGTCGTCCCCACAGCAACC
Source organism: Coregonus clupeaformis (assembly GCF_020615455.1). Lineage (NCBI taxonomy): Eukaryota > Metazoa > Chordata > Actinopteri > Salmoniformes > Salmonidae > Coregonus > Coregonus clupeaformis. The sequence continues at coordinate 49,221,166 of NC_059215.1, read as the reverse complement.
GTATGTACATACCCCAACCAGAAGCCATGGATTACAGGCAACATCTGCATTGAGCTAAAAGGTAGAGCTGCTGATTTCAAGGAGCGGGGCTCTAACCCAGACGCTTATAAGAAATCCCGCTATGCCCTCCGACGAACCATCAAACAGGCAACGCTCGTCGGATGTGGCAGGGCTTGCAAACTATTACGGACTACAAAGGGAAGCACAGATGCGAGCTGCCAAGTGACACGAGCCTACCAGATGAGCTAAATGACTTCTATGCCGCTTCGAGGCAAGCAACACTGAAGCATGTATGAGAGCACCAGCTGTTCCGGACGACTGTGTGATCACGCTCTCCGTAGCCGATGTGAGTAAGACCTTTAAACAGGTCAACATTCACAAGGCCGCAGGGCCAGACGGATTACCAGGACGTGTACTCCGAGCATGCGCTGATCAGCTGGCAAGTGTCTTCACTGACATTTTCAAACTGTTCCTGACCGAGTCTGTTATACCAACATGTTTCAAGCAGACCACCATAGTCCCTGTGCACAAGAACACCAAGGTAACCTGCCTAAATAACTACCGACCTGTAGCACTCACGTCTGTAGCCATGAAGTGCTTTGAAAGGCTGGTCATGGCTCACATCAACACCATTATCCCAGAAACCCTAGACCCACTCCAATTTGCATACCGCCCCAACAGATCCACAGATGACACAATCTCTATTGCACTCCACGCTGCCCTTTCCCACCTGGACAAAAGGAACACCTACGTGAGAATGCTATTTATTGACTACAGCTCAGCGTTCAACACCATAGTGCCCTCAAAGCTCATCACTAAGCTAAGGACCCTGGGATTAAACACCACCCTCTGCAACTGGATCCTGGACTTCCTGACGGGCTGCCCCCAGGTGGTAAGGGTAGGTAACAACACATCTGCCATGCTGATCCTCAACACAGGGGCCCCTCAGGGGTGCGTGCTCAGTCCCCTCCTGTACTCCCTGTTCACACATCACTGCATGGCAAAGCACGACTCCAACACCATCATTAAGTTTGCCGACGACACAACAGTGGTAGGCCTGATCACCGACAACGATGAGACAGCCTATAGGGAGGTCAGAGACCTGGCCGTGTGGTGCCAGGATAATAACCTCTCCCTCAACGTGTTCAAGACAAAGGAGATGATCGTGGTCTACAGGAAAAGGAGGGCCGAGCACGCCCCCGTTCTCATCGACGGGGCTGTAGTGGAGCAGGTTGAGAGCTTCAAGTTCCTTGGTGTCCACATCACCAACAAACTATCATGGTCCAAACACACCAAGCCAGTCGTGAAGAGGGCACGACAACGCCTATTCCCCCTCAGGAGACTGAAAAGATTTGGCATGGGTCCTCAGATCCTCAAAAAGTTCTACAGCTACACCATCGAGAGCATCCTGACTGGTTGCATCACTGCCTGGTATGGCAACTGCTCAGCCTCCGACCGCAAGGCACTACAGAGGGTAGTGCGTACGGCCCAGTACATCACTGTGGCCAAGCTTCCTGCCATCCAGGACCTCTATATCAGGTGGTGTCAGAGACTCCAGCCACCCTAGTCATAGACTGTTCTCTCTGCTACCGCACGGCAAGCGGTACCGGAGCGCCAAGTCTAGGTCCAAAAGGCTTCTTAACAGCTTCTACCCCAAAGCTGAACGGCTAATCAAATGGATATTTGCATTGACTTTTTACGCTGCTGCTACTCTCTGTTTATTATCTATGCATAGTCAGTTTACCTCTACCTACATGTACATATTACCTCAATTACCTCGACTAACCTGTGCCCCCGCACATTGACTCAGTACCGGTACCCCCTGTATATAGCCTCCCTACTGTTATTTTACTGCTGCTCTTTAATTATTTTTTATTTTTCTATTTTCTTCTTTTCTATTTTTATTTGTTATTGATATATGTTTTACTTCAGTTTATTTTAGTAAATACTTTCTTAACACTTATTTTTCTTAAAACTGCATTGTTGGTTAAGGGCTTGTAAGTAAGCATTTCACGGTAAGGTCTACACCTGTTGTATTCGGCGCATGTGACAAATAAACGTTTATTTGATTTGATTTGATTTTGTAATGGAAAGAACAGGTGTTCCTAATGTTTTGTACAACCACAACTCAACCTCATCATAAATTGGCTCATTTACTTGTGGAACGGCGCATACAGTGCAACGTGAAACACATGCATTATACACGCTATCAAAGTCACAACAAGGCCGACTTCAAATGCCGATATCTATAGGTGGCACGTGAGTTTCAAGTTAAGGGAAGCTAGTTTTTCACTATAAAGTTGCGCTTTATAATTAAGGATTGTATGCTAATCTATCATAGCATTTGCAAATTTATGTAAGACAGGCTACCATTCCTAATGTGATGAGTAGATTGCATAGTAATAATTTAGGCAATAACATAACTCAATCACTGTTAGCGAAACCTGAGCCGACAAGGAGAAAAATCTGTCGTTAACCCTCATTTGCTCCAGGGGCACCGTACCACTATGACTGACCCTCCACAACAACATATTTCACTGCACCTATCTGGGACTAAGTCATGCTGAATGTAAAAAATGGCTCAACATACCCCACTCTCCCCTAGTACTCAATGAATGACATTACATTATCCTTTGCTCAATGAATGGCATTGCATTATCCTTTGCTGTACCTTTCATAATCTTATCAAAATGTCCCATGTTTCCATTTGGGAAAGTAGACTAGCTTGCCATTGCCAAAGTTATTTGATTACAGCGTTCAACAACAACACAGCAATATATGAAGAAAAAGGTTAATGTCCAAGACAATTAAATGTCTGAAGATGTTGAGGTAGTAGTTGACAAAACATTTTAAAGATCACATTTTATCCAGTTTAAATATGAAAATGCTTGTTTCTTTTTCTAATTTAAAACAATAACATAAAGATGACCTGCAGGACACAATTCGAAAGGAGATCTACTGCTTCCGTATGGCACCCTCCACAATATAAACTAAACGCTAATATAACTGGGAATACCTTTTATCTGAATGAGAAAACATCAGTAGATATATGAAAAATGTATGCACTCACTAACTGTAAGTCGCTCTGGATAAGAGCGTCTGCTAAATGACTAAAATGTAAATGTAAAATGTAAAATGTAAATGTAAATATATTAAATCAAATCAAATCAAATCAAATTTTATTTGCCACATGCGCCGAATACAACAGGTGTAGACCTTACAGTGAAATGCTTACTTACAAGCCCTTAACCAACAATGCAGTTTTAAGAAAAGAAAAAAAGTGTTAAGTAAAAAATTGATAAGTAAAAAAGAAATAGCAAATAATTAAAGAGCAGCAGTAAAATAACAGTAGGGAGGCTATGTACAGGGGGGTACCGGTACAGAGTCAATGTGCGGGGGCACCGGTTAGTCGAGGTAATTGAGGTAATATGTCCATGTGGGTAGAGTTTACAGTGCTATGTAATTAAATCATTCTGAAGTATATTGGTATACTGTATCGTAATCTGTCACAATGTCCTCTTCCTTACTGCAGGAGACGGATAGGGTTTGAGTTTCATTATTTGAGTGCCAATATCTGTCTCTCCACTATTGTTGATGATGATGATGATGAGGAATGTGTAAGGAACAGTACACTGCTCCCTATGATGGGTTCTAAATGACTGATTGACTGGGAATAGGTTTGACATTATTAACAAACATCAGAATGCAGCTATGAAATATGACTCAACTATTCATGTCATGACTTGTTTTGACAATCAGATTGTTCACAATGATGTTTCTATAGCCACAACATATGTTGAATGTAACCTTTATAAGCCTCATTTGACATTGATTCTCACACGTTTTAGTCATAGGAAAGGCAAGGGCATCAGGAGAGCTTTGAAGAGGCTGATTACGGCCACGTGATACTCAAGTAAAACAATGAGGTGTGGACTTACACTGAACAAAAATATAAACGCAACATGTAAAGTGTTGGTCCCATGTTTCATGAGCTGACATATAAGATCCCCAAAATGTTCCATACGCACAAAAAGCCTATTTATCTCACATTTTGTACACACATTTGTTTACATCCCTGTAATTTGTTTATTTATTTTTGTAAATATTTAAAACATACAATATACTTGCAGTGAAGCCGCTCAACAACTACATCACATTAGTCATCTAACAGACTCCCATCCAGAGCGACACACAGCAGCAACCAGGGTCAATGCCCTGCTCAAGGGCACGTCGACAGATCTCCCACAAGGTCAAAAACGGGGACCCGAACCAGCGATCCATCAGCCACCGGCAGTTCCCCAAGAGCTGCCACAGATGTCTCAAGTTTTGAGGGAGCGTGCAACTGGCATGCTGACTGCAGGAATGTCCACCAGAGCTGTTGCCAGAGAATTGAATGTTAATTTCTCTACCATAAGCCGCCTCCAACGTCATTTTAGAGAATTTGGCAGTACATCCAACCGGCCTTACAACCGCAGACCACGTGTAACCACACCAGCGGAGGACCTCCACATCTGGCTTCTTCACCTGCGGGACTGTCTGAGACCAGCCACCCTGACAGCTGATGAAACTGAGGAGTATTTATGTCTGTAATAAAGCCCTTTTGTGGGGAAAGACTCATTCTGATTGGCTGGGCCTGGCTCCCCAGTGGGTGGGCCTATGCCCTCCCAGGCCCACCCAGTTCATATAAGGAAATCAGTCAATTTAAATAAGTGTATTAGGCCCTAATCTATGGATTTCACATGACTTGGAAGGGGCGCAGCCATGGGTGGGCCTGGGAGGGCCCAGAGCTGCGCCCCTGCCAAGTCATGTGAAATCCATAGATTTGGGCCTAATACATTTATTTAAATTGACTGATTTCCTTATATGAACTGTAACTCAGTAAAGTCATTGAAATTGTTGCATGTTGTGTTTATATTTTGTTCAGTATATATTACTTATATAATTACACAACAGACACAACACACAGAGTAATTACATGTTTTTCACAGTGGTACGATACAGTGAGTTTTATTTGCAAATATATACAATTTTGATAATAAAGAAAAAACATAACATTTGCATATGAATAAAACAGTATATTATTATGATTTGCATTAAGCTTTTGGCAGGCATGTGTATTAAAACTACAGTCTGCAATTGGTACATCCATTTTTTTTTAAAAAATCAGCTATGTAAGTTCTTGGCACTGTTTAGCATCTATATATTGTCTTGGCACAGTTTAGCATGTATATACTGTCTTGGCATTTCTTTGGTGGCCAGTGGGGCACAGTGAGGTGTATTTACGGATGTTATATATTGTCATGGAATATAACAGTTCCTATAGTACATAGAACAAAGACTAACTAAGGGGAAGAGAGTGAAGGTGATGTGTGATCGAGGGACTAAGGGAACAGAGTGAAGGTAATGTGTGATCCAGGGACTAAGGGAACAGAGTGAAGGTAATGTGTGATCCAGGGACTAAGGGAACAGAGTGAAGGTAATGTGTGATCCAGGGACTAAGGGAACAGAGTGAAGGTAATGTGTGATCCAGGGACTAAGGGAACAGAGTGAAGGTAATGTGTGATCCAGGGACTAAGGGAACAGAGTGAAGGTAATGTGTGATCCAGGGACTAAGGGAACAGAGTGAAGGTAATGTGTGATCCAGGGACTAAGGGAACAGAGTGAAGGTAATGTGTGATCCAGGGACTAAGGGAACAGAGTGAAGGTAATGTGTGATCCAGGGACTAAGGGAACAGAGTGAAGGTAATGTGTGATCCAGGGACTAAGGGAACAGAGTGAAGGTAATGTGTGATCCAGGTACTAAGGGAACAGAGTGAAGGTAATGTGTGATCCAGGGACTAAGGGAACAGAGTGAAGGTAATGTGTGATCCAGGGACTAAGGGAACAGAGTGAAGGTGATGTGTGATCCAGGGTGCTGCTGTCATTGTTTTCCATCTTTCCCCTTTGAGATGTCCTCTTCTTCTCTCTTCTTCCTCTGTCATCAAAAGTCAAGGTTTTTGAAGTCTTTGGTACACCTGTATTTGCTACCTGTGTAGCTGGTGCAGACCAAATCAGGAAGACATGGACAGGTGTGATGCTGCCTTTTTCCTGGATAGGGCACCTGGAATAAAGAAACATTATTTAAATTCAATTCAACTTTATTGATCTCCCTTAGGTTCCATTACATCACATTGAGCCAACAGCTCTAGGGCTAAATGTATAGACTTCGTCAAACGCAACCGACTAATAGTAAGGAGAGATTATAGAACTATTCAAGTGGGAAATGGAGAACCATTCAGTTAGTTGTCAATTGCCAGAGATAAACTTTGTGGAGTGAACTAACCGGCTGGAGGCTGAGCCGATCTCCAGCCGATCAAAGTGATGTGTTACTTTCACAAGGACAGCAGCACCCTCAACAAGGTCTGGCGTCTGTTCTTGCAGCGACACGGTCATTTGTACTCGTCTCTTCCGTAAAAAAATAAATAAAAATATTTTAAAGTTGCGATCTACCTCAACCAACCATGTTTTAGTGGTATTAAATCGGAAAATTAATATTGAGGCAAATAGCAGTGCTTTGGCGGATAGTTTTAATCCGTTTTTTTTTGTGAAACGCACCAAACAAGCTGTCGACCTAGCCCTCAATGGATACAGCGAGCCGCAACCGCGGATATCACACACAAGAGATGTCCTGCTTAATCTCCGACCCTTTGCTGCAAGTCTACACTGCAATGGAATACCACCATTAATACAATCAACGTGTTCCCAAGGAAAGGCTTCTAAACCAAGGACGCGTGGCAGTAGATGAGGAATTCGGAATCTGATTTAAAAAACAGCCCTTCAGAACACTTCCATCTATTATGCATAGCAATGTACAACGCATAACGCATAAGGTATAAGACTGATGAGCTACGGGCTTGTTCTTTTGACAGAGAAATGGCAAAATTCATCCAGCGGTGTGCATATAACTTTCTTGAAATAAACGTTAAGAAAACAAAAGAGATGGAAATGTGATTTCAGAAGGAACAAAACTCCACTATCCCCTACGAAAATCAATGGGGAGTCGATAGAGTGACCACATATACAGTGGGGAAAATCACATTGTAGGATTTTTAATGAATTTATTTGCAAATTATGGTGGAAAATAAGTATTTGGTCAATAACTAAAGTTTCTCAATGCTTTGTTATATACCCTTTGTTTGCAATGACACAGGTCAAACATTTTCTGTAAGTCTTCACAAGGTTTTCACACACTGTTGCTGGTATTTTGGCCCATTCCTCCATGCAGATCTCCTCTAGAGCAGTGATTTTTTGGGGCTGTCGCTGGGCAACACAGACTTTCAACTCCCTCCAAAGATTTTCTATGGGGTTGAGATCTGGAGACTGGCTAGGCCACTCCAGGACCTTGAAATGCTTCTTACGAAGCCACTCCTTCATTGCCCGGGCGGTGTGTTTGGGATCATTGTCATGCTGAAAGACCCAGCCACGTTTCATCTTCAATGCCCTTGCTGATGGAAGGAGGTTTTCACTCAAAATCTCACGATACATGGCCCCATTCATTCTTTCCTTTACACGGATCAGTCGTCCTGGTCCCTTTGCAGAAAAACATGATGTTTCCACCCCCATGCTTCACAGTAGGTATGGTGTTCTTTGGATGCAACTCAGCATTCTTTGTCCTCCAAACACGACGAGTTGAGTTTTTACCAAAAAGTTCTATTTTGGTTTCATCTGACCATATGACATTCTCCCAATCCTCTTCTGGATCATCCAAATGCACTCTAGCAAACTTCAGACGGGCCTGGACATGTACTGGCTTAAGCAGGGGGACACGTCTGGCACTGCAGGATTTGAGTCCCTGGCGGCGTAGTGTGTTACTGATGGTAGGCTTTGTTACTTTGGTCCCAGCTCTCTGCAGGTCATTCACTAGGTCCCCCCCGTGTGGTTGTGGAATTTTTGCTCACCGTTCTTGTGATCATTTTGACCCCACGGGGTGAGATCTTGCGTGGAGCCCCAGATCGAGGGAGATTATCAGTGGTCTTGTATGTCTTCCATTTCCTAATAATTGCTCCCACAGTTGATTTCTTCAAACCAAGCTGCTTACCTATTGCAGATTCAGTCTTCCCAGCCTGGTGCAGGTCTACAATTTTGTTTCTGGTGTCCTTTGACAGCTCTTTGGTCTTGGCCATAGTGGAGTTTGGAGTGTGACTGTTTGAGGTTGTGGACAGGTGTCTTTTATACTGATAACAAGTTCAAACAGGTGCCATTAATACAGGTAACGAGTGGAGGACAGAGGAGCCTCTTAAAGAAGAAGTTACAGGTCTGTGAGAGCCAGAAATCTTGCTTGTTTGTAGGTGACCAAATACTTATTTTCCACCATAATTTGCAAATAAATTCATAAAAAATCCTACAATGTGATTTTCTGGATATTTTTTTTTTTCATTTTGTCTGTCATAGTTGACGTGTACCTATGATGAAAATTACAGGCCTCTCTCATCTTTTTAAGTGGGAGAACTTGCACAATTGGTGGCTGACTAAATACTTTTTTCCCCCCACTGTATACCTGGGAATCGAAATAGACAATAAACTGAAATTCAATGACTGTGCCTTTGCAAAGAAAATAAATTGCAACAGAGAATGTTTTTTTTTTAACGCAAACTGAACCATTTTAATGTCGACCGCCATATGTTACAAATGTTCTGTAAATCTGTCCTGCAGAGTGTGCTGTCCTTTGATCTGATATGCGTGTTCGGGAACATGCGAGTGCAAGACCAAGTCAAGCTTCAGCGCTTGATTAAGACGGCGGGGAGGATAATTGGTATAGACCTGTACACAAAACTCATCCTCCTAAAACATGAAAGCATTTTACAGCACAGTACTCATCCCCTTCACTCAAATTCAGTCAGAGCAGCAGCTGGACAAGGGGAAAGAGACTTTAAAACAGATAGATATGGGGACTCTTTTATTCCAACAGCCATTAGGTTGTATAATAGATCGTCTGTTGGGCCCTGGAGTACACAGCAGATTTCACTTTCACTTTAAATGTGTAGTTATAGAACTTTGAATTAATTATTTTGTGTAGTTTCTTTGTTTTCATGTTTTATGTATTGTCTTTTGAAGCAAATGAATTTCCCCCTGGTGGGATAATAAAGTTGATCTGAATCTGAATCTGGTTTGATGATCTCCAGCCGATCAAAGGGATGTTTTACTTTGATTGGTTTGATGATCTCCAGATGATCAAAGTGATGTATTACTTTGATTGGTTTGATTCATGATGAAAACAAATCAATAACATCCAAAGTTATCATCCTAAGCAACAACTGCCAAGCTGCCAAGACCTTGATATTCTCTTCATTCCAGCTGTAGTGTGTGTGTTTGTGCATATGTGTGTTTTTGGCGCACTTGTATGTGTTTGTGTGTGTGTGTGCGTGCGTGTGTTTGTGTATACCTGTGTGTGTGTGAGTGCGTGTGTTTGCACATGTGAGTGCGTGTGCCAGCCAGTACGTGCCAGCAAGCATATGCATACGTGTGTGTGTTCCTCACCTTGTGACTGAAGGGGTGGCACTCGTCCCCCACTACCCCTCGTGGTATACACATCCGCAGTACCCTAAGCCACAGACTGACAGCACAGCACAGACCAAACCCACACTGAACATCTCTATGACATGCCTGAGAGGAGAGACAGAAACAGAGAGAGAGAGAGAGAGAGAGAGAGAGAGAGAGAGAGAGAGAGAGAGAGAGAGAGAGAGAGATCACATCACAAATTTTTTTATTGTAGCAAACTTTCAAACGCAAGTTTTTTTGTAACATTGCCTAGCATGTGCTGGAGTCTGGTGTAGTAGGGGAGCTTCTGACCCACTGGAAACAGGAAACACATACCCACTGGAAACAGGAAACACATACCCACTGGAAACAGGAAACACATACCCACTGGAAACAGGAAACACATACCCACTGGAAACAGGAAACACATACCCACTGGAAACAGGAAACACATACCCACTGGAAACAGGAAACACATACCCACTGTAATGACGCCGGAGGAGATGGCTGCCATTTTACGGCCCCCTAACCAGACGGTGTCTTTTCACATTATTTGTAATTTATTCTGTACATAATGTTTCTGACACCGTCTCTTATGACCAAAAAGAGCTTCTGGATATCAGGACAGCGATTACTCACCTCGTATTGGACAAATATTTTTTCTTCAACGAGTCGGAAGTGAAGGATATTCTACAGACAGAGATATCGTGGACGTAGGTCGGGGTACCTTGTAAGTATCCGACTGCGAGCGAGTAATCTGCCTCTACCATCAATCCGATTAGCCAACGTACAATCATTGGAAAACAAAATAGACGACCTACGATCACGGATATTCTACCAACGGGACATTAAAAACTGTAATATCCTATGTTTCACCGAGTCGTGGCTGAACGACGACATGGATAACATACAGCTGGCGGGATATACGCTACATCGGTAGGATAGAACGGCTTACTCCGGTAAGACAAGGGGTGGCGGTCTGTGTATATTTGTAAACAACAGCTGGTGCACGAAATCTAATATTAAGGAAGTCTCAAGGTTTTGCGCATCTGAGGAAGAGTATCTCATGATAAGCTGTAGACCACACTATTTACCAAGATAGTTTTCATCTATATTTTTCGTAGCTGTCTATTTACCACCACAAACCGATGCTGGCACTAACTGCACTCAATGAGCTGTATAACAAACGATCATGGTCCAAACACACCTAGACAGTCGTGAAGAGGGCACGACAAAGCCTATTCCTCCTCAGGAGACTGAAAAGATTTGGCATGGGTCCTCAGATCCTCAAAAAGTTATACAGCTGCACCATTGAGAGCATCCTGACTGGTTGCATCACTGCCTGGTATGGCAACTGCTCAGTCTACGACCGCAAGGCACTACAGAGGGTAGTGCGTACGGCCCAGTACATCACTGTGGCCAAGCGTCCTGCCATCCAGGACCTCTATATCAGGTGGTGTCAGAGGAAGGCCCTAAAAATTGTCAAAGACTCCAGCCACCCTAGTCATAGACTGTTCTCTATGCTACCGCACGGCAAGCGGTACCAGAGCACCAAGTCTAGGTCCAAAATGCTTCTTAACAGCTTCTACCCCCAAGCCATAAGACTCCTGAACAGCTATTTTACTGCTGCTCTTAATTTTTTTACCTATCTATTTTTTACTTAACATTGCAGGTTTTTCTTAAAACTGCATTGTTGGTTAAGGGCTTGTAAGTAAGCATTTCACTGTAAGGTCTACACCTGTTGTATTCGGCGCATGTGGCAAATACAATTTGATTCGACAGGAAACACTGGAAACAGGAAACACATACCCGCTCTCTCCCTCTCTACCTTCCAACTGTCACTTCTAATGACCCCTACTCTCTATGTATCTGTCTCTCTACCTTTCAACTGTCACTGTGCATAAAAACAATAAAATACTAAATAATATATTTATAAGATCACATTCAGCTCATTCTAAACTAGAAGAACAGCCAAAAATGAATCATCCAGACATTTTTCTATTTTCATTCCACAGTACGTATCACAATGACAACTCTATTAGTTTACATTTCCATACAGAGCATGAATTAAAGATGTGTCACTCACCCCAGTGATGACAGCCCCCTTGGACCAGTTGAAAGAAACCAGTAAGATGATGACAAGTAGAACCTTGGTCCCCATCGCCATAGCAACAACACAAGCACAGGATAGTGTAGGGTAACTCTCTCTCCTCAACACAGCAATACTGTGGCCCCCCTTCAGCGCAGTGGCTACTTTCTGTTGTCACTCTCTCCTGCTTGTGATGTCCGTCTGACTCACTGTGCATGGTGTCATGTCGCTCTCTCTTTATCCCCCCCTTCCAGTCCTCAACCCCCCCCCACCCCCTTGTCTCCTCAGGATCCCTGTCATCTGAAGGGGTGAGAGGAGGTGAGGAGGAGGGGGGTGAGGACTGAGGGGGTAATAAGGGGTGAGGAGGAGGGGGGGGTGAGGCACTGAGGGGGTGAGGGGTGATGAAGAGGGTGTGAGGGACTGAGGGGGTGAGGAGTGGGGGGTGAGAGTGTGAGGGACTGAGGGGGTGAGGAGGAGTGGGTGAAGGACTGAGGGGGGTGAGAGTGGTGAGGAGCAGGGGGTGAGAGTGTGAGGGACTGAGGGGGTGAGGAGCAGGGGGTGAGGGTGTGAGGGACTGGATCTCGGTAATCTAGACTGCCCTTTAAATGGAATAGAGAGGTACAGTATAGCAATATTAATGACAAAATGCCATATTGTGTGACACATATCATACCATATACTGGTGTGATGACTCATTGTGAGTTAAAGGTCAATCAAGGGACCCTCTGTAGACAGATAGGTGCAGTGCTGATTGATATACAGTAGCAAATAGCAGTTAAGACACCTATTCATTTTCACCAACTCCCTCTGGCCGTAACGTGGATGTGGATGGACTATCTGTGTGTGAGCTGAGGGGGTGAGAGGGTGTGATGGTAGTGGACAGGGAGGTGTCAATAGGATGTGCAGGTTTCTGATTTAGGGGCATAGAGAGGGATGAGAGGAGAGGAAGTTTAGTCAGCAACGCATTACCCAGAATGCTGTGTAGCAGGTGATGGATTCCTCTGAAGGACCCCAAGCTACATAATTACATTCCTGCCGTTTCTGCCGTGTCAGCAGAAGAGAAGCACCAGGACCGATAGGACAGAAATCATCCAGAGAGCCCTGGCCTGGGTAAAGGATACTAGACACCTTTATAGGGAAAAATACAGCAATATGATGAGAGAAGACAAAATACTTTGTGGAAAAGAGAGAGAAGAGAGATATATAGATTTTTTGTACATACACTTGAAGTCGGAAGTTTACATACACTTAGGTTGGAGTCATGAAAACTCGTTTTTCAACCACTCCACAAATTTATTTTTAACAAACTATAGTTTTGGCAAGTCGGTTAGGACATCTACTTTGTGCATGACACAAGTAATTTTTCCAACAATTATTTACAGACAGATTATTTCACTTATAATTCACTGTATCACAATTCCAGTGGGTCAGATGTTTACATACACTAAGTTGAGTGTGCCTTTAAACAGCTTGGAAAATTCCCGAAAATGATGTCATGGCTTTAGAAGCTTCTGATAGGCTAATTGACATCATTTGAGTCAAATGAAGGTGTTCCTGTGGATGTATTTCAAGGCCTATCTTCAAACTCAGTGTCTCTTTGCTTGACCTCATGGGAAAATCAAAAGAAATCAGCCAAGACCTCAGAAAAATAACTGTAGACCTCCACAAGTCTGGTTCATCCTTGGGGGCAATTTCCAAACGCCTGAAGGTACCACATTCATCTGTACAAACAATAGTATGCGAGTATAAACAGCATGGGACCACGCAGCCGTCATACCGCTCAGGAAGGAGACGCGTTCTGTCTCCTAGAGATGAACATACTTTGGTGCGAAAAGTGCAAATCAATCCCAGAACAACAGCAAAGGACCTTGTGAAGATGTTGGAGGAAACAGGTACAAAAGTATCTATATCCACAGTAAAACGAGTCCTATATCGACATAACCTGAAAGGCCGCTTAGCAAGGAAGAAGCCACTGCTCCAAAACCGCCATAAAAAAACCAGACTACGGTTTGCAACTTGCAAGCTGAAGAACACCATCCCAACCGTGAAACATGGGGTGGCAGCATCATGCTGTGGGGGTGCTTTGCTGCAGGAGGTACTGGTGCACTTCACAAAATAGATGGCATCATGTGGAAGGAAAATTATGTGGATATATTGAAGCAACATCTCAAGACATCAGTCAGGAAGTTAAAGCTTGGTCGCAAATGGGTCTTCCAAATGGACAATGACCTCAAGCATACTTCCAAAGTTGTGGCAAAATGGCTTAAGGACAACAAAGTCAAGGTATTGGACTGGCCATCAAAAAGCCCTGACCTCAATCCTATAGAAAATGTGTGGGCAGAACTGAAAAAGCGTGTGCAAGCAAGGAGGCCTACAAACCTGACTCAGTTACACCAGCTCTGTCAGGAGGAATGGGCCAAAATTCCCCCAACTTATTGTGGGAAGCTTGTGGAAGGCTACCTGAAACGTTTGACCCAAGTTAAACAATTTAAAGGCAATGCTACCAAATACTAATTGAGTGTATGTAAACTTCTGACCCACTGGGAATGTGATGAAATAAATAAAAGCTGAAATAAATCATTCACTCTACTATTATTCTGACATTTCACATTCTTAAAATAAAGTGGAGATCCTAACTGACTGGAATGTCAGGAATTGTGAAAAACTGAGTTTAAATGTATTTGGCTAAAGGTGTATGTAAACTTCCGACTTCAACTGTACTTTATTGGCCCGATAGTTATCAACCTCTTGAATGATAGGGCAAAATGTAGATTTCTGCCTAAATAGACGTACCCAAACGTAATTATTTTTCATGAGATTGCCATAAACAATAACTGGTAATATTGCATAGTTTTAGAAAGGTCTGGAACTCACCTTTCTGGTAAAAAATAGTTATAATTGCTGAGGTGTAGTCACTTTTAAGGACTCAAGCTCAAATACAGACATTTTATGAAAATATGAAAAATCTACAACCGTGGGGCAATAGGGCTTGAAATTTACATTTTAGTCGACGCTCTTATCCAGAGCGACTTACAGTTAGTTTATTTTTCTTACTGGCCCCCCTGGCGTCGCAAACGCCATGCTCTACCAACTGAGCTACATCCCTGCCGGCCATTCCCTCCCCTACCCTGGACGACGCTGGGCCAATTGTGCGCCGCCCCATTGGGTCTCCCGGTCGCGGCCGGCTACGACAGAGCCTGGATTCGAACCAGGATCTCTAGTGGCACAGCTAGCACTGTGATGCAGTGCCTTAGACCACTGCGCCACTCGGGAGACCGTATGACTGAAATGCTTTCTAAATATAGTAACAATCAAATTATAAATGACTTACGATAAGATTTCACCTTTCTTATAACTGTAAAATAAATATGATCATATTTAGTGACTACAATATTGGCCCCATTTCATATTACTGACGAAAGATACTTTTCTCCTAAATGTCCACTGAGCGGAACCGAGACACCATTCAAATGTTTGCAGACTCGTCAGCTTTACGCACAAAGTGATTTCGTCCATCTCCTGTGACCAGGAGAAAGTGGTCTTGTTTAAATTTTATAAAAATTAATTAGTATTCTTTCATGTTGAGAGCTCTGAATCTGACTGAGAATATCACAAGATTGCTCTATTCGCTAGACTATCCCCTTTAATATGCCGCAGGCTGGGCTCAGTCTCTCAGAGGGAGAGCAAATCGATTCTTCATCTGGATTGGCCAGGAAATAATAATATAATAATATGCTATTTAGCAGACGCTTTTATCCAAAGCGACTTACAGTCATGTGTGCATACATTTTTATGTATGGGTGGTCCCGGGGATCGAACCCACTACCCTGGCGTTACAAGCGCCATGCTCTACCAATTGAGCTACAGAGGACCATGTGTGACATGCCACTCCCTATGCAAATGTAGGGTGTGAAATCTGACACTTCAAGTCAGCACCGCTGAGAGAGTGGAAACAGAGAGCAGACAGATGGGGCTTTCTGGCACTATAAGGCACGGGACCCTACGATGTTCACAGAGCGTTTTGTACACCAAAATGTCATTCGGAACTGGTCCAGAACCGCCCAAAGTCTAATTAAAAGCACAAACTTTACATAATTTTAACGCACCTTGAAAGTTAGAACAAAGCACCCCTCCTCGTCCACTTTACATAGAACCCCCCTGACGCCTCACACCCCTACAAAGTCCCATTGACAGTTCACCAGCCCCCCATATACATGCTCCAGTGTGAGCGAGTCCGCACCAACCCCCAGCAGCACAGGTCTGGGGTCCGTACACCCCGCCCCCTGCTCTGGGGTCCGTACACCCCACCCCCTGCTCTGGGGTCCGTACACCCCACCCCCCTGCTCTGGGGTCCGTACACCCCACCCCCTGCTCTGGGGTCCGTACACCCCACCCCCTGCTCTGGGGTCCGTACACCCCACCCCCCTGCTCTGGGGTCCATACACCCCACCCCCTGCTCTGGGGTCCGTACACCCCACCCCCCTGCTCTGGGGTCCGTACACCCCACCCCCCTGCTCTGGGGTCCGTACACCCCACCCCCTGCTCTGGGGTCCGTACACCCCACCCCCTGCTCTGCGGTCCGTACACCCCACCCCCTGCTCTGGGGTCCGTACACCCCACCCCCTGCTCTGGGGTCCGTACACCCCACCCCCTGCTCTGGGGTCCGTACACCCCACCCCCTGCTCTGCGGTCCGTACACCCCACCCCCTGCTCTGGGGTCCGTACACCCCACCCCCTGCTCTGGGGTCCGTACACCCCACCCCCTGCTCTGGGGTCCGTACACCCCACCCCCTGCTCTGCGGTCCGTACACCCCACCCCCTGCTCTGGGGTCCGTACACCCCACCCCCTGCTCTGGGGTCCGTACACCCCACCCCCCTGCATCTCATGTTTCCTGGTCTTCCACACTGCCATTTCTTGGCTGCCCCAACAAGTCGTTTACTAGGCAGTCCCTTTGCCTTGTTGGCTACGCCCTACCCTAGGTTCTCCAACATATAGGTCCAGAGTCAGCCCCAACCCCAGGCCTGTACTCCACCCACCCAGGACAGAAAACACCCCTACCAGCCTGGAACAAGAAAGAAAAAAACCACGCTGCATTGTTTCCTCCTCCCCACAGATGAGACACCCCCTCCCCACTGATGGATCAAGGTGCGACGTGTGTCTTTTGGAAGCGATAGCCCCGTGAATAGTCCTCTACTGTAGATCAGCAATACGCTTCTCTATGGGTGGCTTATACAGGGAGCGCCAACATCCTCTCAGAGAAGAGCCCGGTCCCAACCCTGCCAGCCACCCCATTGCCCTCAGCCCATGCAGATGGTATTTCTGAGCCACATTCACATCCACCGTGTACAGAGCCTTTTTGCTGGCTGTGCAAAAGGCCTCCAGCTCCGGAGTCTTGGAACGGTAGGATAATTCCCTGGTGTTCCCCTGCAGCAGCAGCAATGGTAAAAGGAGGTAGGTCAGTGTCATTCGTGGTTAGACGGACGAGTCTCTGCCCACTCCCTAGCAGCTCTCTGAACAAGCCCAGTAGTGCAGCATGGACCCCTACACCACCTGGAGCAGCATGGTAGACTATATGGAGGAAGCCTCTGCCATGTCGCTGGCAGATTTCTACCCAGCCTCTTTTTTGCAGGTCACCCATTTTAGTGAACTCCGCTCTCACAAGCTTGGCCCACAAGCTGGCAGAGGTCAGCACTGTGGTCTGGATAAGTGGGTTGTGAAACAGTGGCTCCTCCATTATCCATGCTCCTGGCTGTGAAACGTCTCTGTGAACAGATAGTCTTTATTTTCCACGCCCAAAGCACAGCGCGGTAGAACAGAGTAATGGTTGACATGTGGACCTGCTCCAGATCCAACAGGAACAAGTGCCTGTCGTACCCAAGGTCCCCTGCTCTCCTCAGAACAGACCAAGCAGTGTCGCTTCAGCACACCCCCTGCTGGTACAGAAGTCTCTGTGCAGCTTGTAGACGGAAAGCTGTCACTCTGGACCCAATGTCCACCATCCCTTGGCCCCCCCTCCTGCAAAGGGAGGTGTAATACTGCTGCGATTGTCCAGTGTTGACCAAAATAAATCCACCAGTAACCTCTGTAGTTGCTTGACGAGACTCTGTGGGCAATGCAACGCCATCAGCCAGTGCCTGAGCATTGAAGCGGGCAAGTTGTTAGTGACCAGGACCCTTAAAGGTGCAATATGCAGAAATTGCTCCGCCATTTCATGGTTGCTAAAATTCTAATAGTTCGCCTAATGTCGGTTTATGTGGCAAAACAAGCAGTCATTGTGTAGAGAATCATTGTTCCATCTAAACCATTGTAAAAATGTATTTTCCATAACCCAAAATATTGTATTTTCAGCTGTTTGAAGCTGGTGTATAAAACCGAAAGAAAAATATGCAAAAATGAAACTTAAGAACGGGAAGCATAGAAATAGAACACATAGAACAGATCTACCGCTTCTTAGACTCGCTTTCAGAGAGAATGACATATCTATAATTTACATATCTATGTGAATTTGGTCAGGTCGCCCAAAACGTTACATATTGCAGCTCCCAGTTTCTCTCTTAAACTCTGAGGTCCCCAAGAACTTCATCCGTACTCTGCTCCACTGTAACCCCCCAGAAAGACTAGGAGATCCTGCTCTGGCCCATCCCCATAATCAGACCCTCACTCTTCTCCCAGTTCACCTTAGCTGATGCCAGTAAGATCTTGGACGAGGTACAACTGACAAGCTATACTCAACTTTTACCATGTGATGGTCTGAGAAGCCAATAGGACAGATCTGGGAGCCAAGAACCCTGTTACAGCTCCAATTACTGACATAAAACCTACATAGCCTCGCTGCACTAATCCTCTTGCCTGGATACCCAGACCCCCCCACCACAGAGCCAAATGGGAAGAGTTCCAAAACAAGGCCAATAAAGAACTTAACTCTTTCCCTAAACAAGGCAACCCTGATCAAGATAATGAAACTCTAGTAGACAGTTTAATGAGAGCGGCTGAAGAATCCATCGCTAACTCTAAATCATTCGGAAAGGGCACGACTGTCCCCTGGTGGTCAAGGGAGTGCCATACAGCTGTCAAGGAGAGTAACCGATCCCTTTAAAGTCTTAAAGAACCCACATAGATTCACATAACCGATAGAGCGTCAAAGAAGAAGAGCAATAGCAAGAAGAAATCATACGGCAAAACAGAGTTATTGAAAAAAAAAAATACTGTGACATCAGACTTATTGGAGAAAGTACTGCATGCACAGATGAGGAGATGTGTTAGTCAGACATGTTAGTGCGGGCCTTCGCTGGTATCCACAGCACCGCATCCCTAAACCCAGAACAGCTAAGAAGCAGGGAGACCATGTTGGAGGCAAACTTAACAAACACATCAGAGAAGGGCGATTAACCTCTTGGACGCAGAGTTCTCTTTGGCTGAGATGATGAAGGTGATTAAAGCAGCTGGCGGCTCGAGCCCGGGAGCAGACCGAATATGCTATGAAATGTTCCGACACCCATCAGACAATTCCATACAAATCGTTCTCGTTTTTATAAACAAGAGTATGGGAAACAGGAATATTACCAAAGCCCTGGAAACACGCTGTAGTAGTCCCCATAGCTAAACCAAGAAAATACCCATGATCTACAACTGCTTACTGGCCAATATCTCTCACCTCAAACACATGTAAACTAATGGAACGTATGGTCTCAGACAGACTCTCCTATGTCCTGTGTAACTGGACTATAATTTTTTTTTACACGATCGGACAATACAGGTCCGGATCGATTCTCCTCTCTCAACCAGTCATGAAGTGGAGAATGGGACCGCCCAGGGAAGTGCGATCAGTCCAACCCTTTTTAACATTATGATATTTTTGGCTCTATCCGGCCTGGAATGAAGACGTCACTGTATGCTGACGACGGAGGAATATGGATGAGAGGCCGCGATGTCCCCTTTGTGACACAACAAATACAGGAAACGATCACAGGAGTGGAAGAATGGTCTGCACTTAAAAAACAAACCAAGTCTATATTTTTCACCAGGAAGAGCATTCCAGCTAACGTGACTCTGTCATTATATGGACAGACCCTGGAGCAGGGTCCAGTAATTCAAAATGTAGGGATGTGGTTTGACAGCACACTAACATGGAAACGCCACATAGAACGAATAATATGATGGTGTAAAAAAGCTCTAAATGCAATGAGATGTCTAACCGGGTACTCATGGGGGGGCATCCCGATCATCACTTATGAATGTATATGAATGACATTTTCTTTTCGTGTCAAATCGCCCTTATGGGATTAATTGACACATAAACAAATATTACAATAATTCACTGTGGTAATTCAGTGACAATTGTGGAATTTCGCTCTCATTAGATCTGAATTTTACTATGGATGCATGGCATATGGCTCAGCGGCCCCAGGGATATAAAAATAGTTTGACGTTATCCAAGCCGCCACCCTAAGAATAAACTGTGGCGCATTTAAATCATCCCCCATATCCTCCCTACGAGTGGAAATGGGTGAGATACCCTTAGGACTACCGCGACAAAAACGATCTATTGCTTACTGGGTATCACTGAAAGGACACACCTCTACTCACATGGGAAAGTCTATCCTGGAGGATTGCTGGGAATACTCAACCCCCATAAAAAACGAAGTCTTTGGGTGGAAGATTTTTTAAAAAATGGGCTCAGGACCAAGGGGTGGAGGAGACCTACAGTGCATTCGGAAAGTATTCAGACCCCTTCACCTTTTCCACATTTTGTTAAGTTACAGCCTTATTCTAAAATGGATTAAATAAAACATTTTCCTCATCAACCTACACACAATAGCCCATAATGACAGAGCTTGAGAGGATCTGCAGAGAAGAATGGGAGAAACTCCCCAAATACAGGTGTGCCAAGCTTGTAGCGTCATACCCAAGAAGACTCGAGGCTGTAATCGCTGCCAAAGGTGCTTCAACAAAGTACTGAGTAAAGGGTCTGAATACTTATGTAAATGTGATATTTCAGTTTATTCTATTTTATAAATGTGCAAAAAAATATAAAAACCAGTTTTTGCTTTGTCATTATGTTTTTTTGTGTGTAGATTGATGAGAGAGAAAAAAAACAATTTAATCAATTTTAGAATAAGGCTGCAACATAACAAAATGTGGAAAAAGTCAAGGGGTCTGAATACTTTCTGAATGCACTGTAAACATTGTTAAAGCTACCAGTGTTCAATCCAATGCAATCAATATCTCTCTATATAAGGGGCAGCAGCCTCTAAGGTGCAGGGCAGAGTACCAGGTGGTAGCCGACTAGTGATGGCCCTTCAACAGTCTGATGGCCTGGAGATAGAAGCTGTTTTTCAGTCTCTCGGTCCACCTGTACTGTCTCCGACGGTAGCAGGGTGACTAGGCCATGGTTTGGGTGGCTGAGGGAGGCTCACACAACCAACTCCAGCGAAAGAGAGCGAGAGAGAGCGAGAGAGAGAAAACATCCAGCGAGGTGAGCCGTCATGCCTTAGCTGACCTGGCTACTAGGTAAAATGATACTGTCTGTCTACTTTTAGGAATAACACAGCAATAACAGAACAGAAACATGAGACGTGAGCCCTGTCATCCTGTCCTGGTTACTGAGTCATGAGGCATAGATTGCTGTAGACTCTACACTATAGACTGCTGTAGACTCTACACTGTAGACTGCTGTAGACTCTACACTGTAGACTGCTGTAGACTCTACACTATAGACTGTTGTAGGCTCTACACTATAGACTGTTGTAGACTCTACACTATAGACTGCTGTAGACTCTACACTGTAGACTGCTGTAGACTCACTACTGTAGACTCTACACTATAGACTGCTGTAGACTCTACACTATAGACTGCTGTAGGCTCTACACTATAGACTGCTGTAGACTCTACACTATAGACTGTTGTAGACTCTACACTATAGACTGCTGTAGACTCTACACTATATACTGCTGTAGACTCTACACTATATACTGCTGTAGACTCTACACTATAGACTGCTGTAGACTCTACACTATAGACTGCTGTAGACTCTACACCAGGGGTGTCAAACGTACGGCCCGCAGGCCGGATCAGGCCCGCAAACGGGTTTAATCCGGCCCGCGAGATGATTTTGAAAAAAATAAAATAAAATAAAATACTACTTTTTCAATAAAATAAACTGCTATTCCAATTGCGTCCACTGGATGGCGCAATAGCAATTGTGTTAAGCAAGCAAACTGTTTATACCGGGGCAGAGCAAGTAGGTCAAGCACGTGCAGCCAATGACCTACTTTGTTTTGCCCGCGATATTTATTACGGCTTCTACTTTTAACATTATGTGCTTTGGCACCCTCATTGCCCCAATATGTCTCTGTCAAAAAAGAGAAAAGTGGACGCAGAGTGCAGAGTGTTCCAAGAAAAATGGTCATCCTATTTAATCACGGAATTGAATGGGAAAGCTGTATGTTTGGTGTGTTCAGAGCATGTTGCAGTGCTGAAAGAATATAACCTTCGTCGCCACTATGTGAGTCTTCATGCCGACAAATATGACAACTTTCAAGGACAGCGGAGATGAGAGAAGGTGAATGAACTGTTGGCGGGTCTGAAGAAACAGCAGTCTGTGTTTACTCACAGCCGAGACATCAGTGACGCTGCAGTGAAAGCTAGCTACCTCATTGCTAATGAAATCGCAGTGGCTTCAAAACCATTTAGTGAGGGTGAATTTGTAAAAACATGCATGATGAAGGCAGCGGAGATTGTGTGCCGTGAAAAGCGGCAGGCTTTTGCAAATATCAGCCTGACAAGAAACACAGTTGCAGACAGGATTTCCGATCTTTCAGTGGATTTGGACAGCCAGTTGAAGCAAAAAGTAAAGTCATTTATTGCGTTTTCGGTTGCAATTGATGAAAGCACGGACATTACAGATGTTGCACAACTGGCCATTTTTTCATCCGCGGAGTTGATGACACATTGACCGTCACCGAGGAGTTCGTGGAGTTGGTGCCGATGACAGATACAACGACAGCAGCTGATATTTTTACCGCACTCGTCGGGCGCGCTGGACAGGGTCGGAGTGGACTGGTCCCGCGCTGTCAGCCTGGCTACAGATGGTGCGCCCTCAATGATCTGGAAAAAAGCAGGCGTTGTGACAAAGTTCAGAGAGAAAGTGCAATCTGCAAATGGAGGACGTGATTTTTTGACTTTTCACTGTATTTTGCACCAGGAGGCTTTGTGTTGCAAGTCATTAAAGATGGATAACGTCATGAAGGTGGTCATCCAAACTGTTAATTTCATCCGATCCAGAAGCCTGAATCACCGCCAGTTTGACAGCCTTCTCAGAGAGAAAGACCACATCTATGGCCTGCCATACCACACTGAGGTAAGATGGTTAAGCCGAGGTGCTGTGCTGAGGCGTTTCTTTGATTTACGAGAAGAAATGGAACAGTTCATGGAAGAAAAGGACAAACCAGTGTTAGAATTTCATTCCGCAGAATGGATGCAGGACCTTGCATTTATGGTGGATGTTACAGAGCACCTGAATAACTTGAACAAACAGCTGCAAGGGCGCAACAAAGTTGTCACGCAGTATTATGACAGCATACGTTCTTTCAAGTTGAAGCTGTCATTGTGGGAGACGCAACTTGCCGGTGGTGATGCAGCTCACTTCCCCTGTCTGAAAAATGTGTGCGCGACCCAACATGTGGCAGACATGAAGCGGTTCAAAGATAAAATAAAGGGACTGTTACGGGAGTTTGAGCAACGCTTTCAGATTTATGTTTATATGTTTTTATGTTGATGTGCCATTGTTTTTAATTTATTTTATTTGTATATTTAACCTATTCTTGACTCTGTGGTTCTTGCACTTGTTTGGGGAACAGGATTTCATTATTTTTATCTACATTTCTGCCTGAGAAATGACACCCTGATATAGTTCTGTGATCTGTGATATACTTCTGTGAATCACTGAGGAATTGTGTGTTTGTGTGTTCTTTGTCCTCAGAACTTTCAAATAACTTGAGGTGTTTTATGATTAATAGTGATGTTGTGCTTTTGGACACTGTCCTCAGGCTCCAGCTTTATGTTTATATGTTTTTATGTTGATGTGCTATTGTTTTTAATTGATTTTATTTTATTTGTATATTTAACCTATTCTTGACTCTGTGGTTCTTGCACTTGTTTGGGGAACAGGATTTCATTATTTTTATCTACATTTCTGCCTGAGAAATGACACCCTGATATAGTTCTGTGATCTGTGAAACAGTTCTGTTAATCACTGAGGCGTTGTGTGTTTGTGTGTTCTTTTTCTTTAGAATTTTCAAATAAACTTGACGTGTTTTATGATTAATAGTGATGTTGTGCTTGTACTATTTTGGACACACTGTCCTCAGGCTCCAGCTTTATGTTGTATGTTGATCGTATTAAAACAAAGAAAACAATCTGAAGTTGTTGTTTTTAAGTTATATATATACCATGATTTTTCCGGTCCGGCCCACTTGGGAATAGATTTTCCTCCATGTGGCCCCTGAGCTAAAATGAGTTTGACACCCCTGCTCTACACTATAGACTGCTGTAGACTCTACACTATAGACTGCTGTAGACTCTACACTATAGACTGCTGTAGACTCTACACTATAGACTGCTGTAGACTCTACACTATAGACTGCTGTAGGCTCTACACTATAGACTGCTGTAGGCTCTACACTATAGACTGCTGTAGACTCTACACTGTAGACTGCTGTAGACTCTACACTGTATACTGCTGTAGGCTCTACACTATAGACTGCTGTAGACTCTACACTATAGACTGCTGTAAGCTCTACACTATAGGCCAAACATGCATTTAGGGGATAGGGAATAGTTAGATAAAACTTGTTGATAGGAACATTTCCATCAATGTTATGAGACTTTATGTCGGGATATACTTATGTCCTGACTGAACCACAGTGACTCATCCTCTGGTGTCTTGGCTTCTAGTCCTAGATTTTCTTTGAATCTTGAGTGGGCGGACACTTCAGCTCCCTGACCATCCAACAGAAATGATATCTGCTGGAGTCTATTTCCTTTGTGGCACTTCTTTCAGATCCCATTCACTCCTGATGCCAATCATCACTCCGTATCCCTGCCAGAAAATTGATGTCTGCCTGCCTGAAAGCATCTGGTTCAACTTAGGTTACGGTCAGTTTTCTTAGAACTTGTCTACGTGACATAATGGGTGATCTCTAAGAAACAGATAAAGACCCAACCAGCCAACGGATATGCATGCATGAACAAATAATTGGTGATGAATGTATTACTTTAAAAGATGAGGCTTCTAGGGGTTAATGTTTAGTAGTAATCTCACAGGACACAGGAGAGAAAGACATTATCATAGCTTATTCAAGTTATACATCAAATGGATGGGGAGAAATGTGTATATTATATACGGTTAATCTCAATAAAATGACACTTTCTAAATAGGAAGAATTATATGATTTGGTATGTCTTTTAACCTTGCATTGGTACGTACTGTAGGCTTCTCATGAATGCATGAATCATTTTCCGAAGTAGGGCCTATATGAATATAATATATAAATGCTATTCCATTTCTATTATTTTATAGAAAATATTTATTTATTTATTTAATATTATTTATAATTGTATTTATTATCTCAGGGAGGTTCAAACTGAATCCTGAGATGAGAGTACATAGCAACACAGAGAGAGAGAGAGAGAGATTTTATCCGTGGCCACAGCAGGAGGCTAGCTTGTCCGGCCGGCTGCTTTTGTCCAGATAACAATCAACATCCCTTTTCAAATATTTGCCAGACACTTTTGTTGAGTTGAATAGAGTAGGTATTTATATAACACTGTGATAAGGACACATATTGGTGGGGGCTCAGATATGATCCTATCATAGAGGATATACCTAACAGCCTGTCCAGCACCTGTTGAGAGCCAAGACATCACTGTCAGATGGGAGATGGGCTTATAAAGAAAAGTTTGTAAAATTACAAATATAGTGATGATGTATGTGATATTTTTTCATACAGTAAAACATACACTGAGTATACAAAACATTAAGAAGTCAATATTAGGAAGGTGTTTTCTCAGTGTCCGTTTCATATGTACGTCAAAACCATTCTGTCATGTTAGGAGATTGATTTGTTGAGAGAGAAAGAGAGGGTGAGAGAGAGAGAGGGTTGGAGAGAGAAAGAGGGGTTGAGAAAGAGAGAGAGAGGGTGAGAGAGAGAGAGGGTTGGAGAGAGAAAGAGGGGTTGGGAAAGAGAGAGAGATGGTGGGAGAGAGAGAGGGTGGTAGAGAGAGGGAGAGAGGGTGGGAGAGAGAGAGAGGGTGGGAGAGAGAGAGAGGGTGGGGGTGGGAGAGAGCAAGAGAGAGGGTGGGTGGGAGAGAGCGAGAGGGAGGGTGGGTGAGAGAGAGAGTTGAGATGCTGAGAAGCGATTTTAAAATGTTGCAAATGCACTTAACAAGTGATGGGATTTCAGTCCTGGCCAGCAACAGGTAACCCTCATTGACTCTTGTGTTAAGCCACGTCCTCGTTAGAGGCATAGGCGTGGATCAGAAAACCAGTCAGTATCTGGTGTGACCAACATTTTGCCTCATGTAGCAAGACACATCTCCTTCGCATAGAGTTGATCAGGCTGTTGATTGTGGCCTGTGGAATGTGGTCCCACTCCTCTTCAATGGCTGTGTGAAGTTGCTGCATATTGTCGTGAATTGGAACACGCTGTTGTACACGTCGATTCTAAGCATCCCAAACATGCTCAATGGGTGACATGCAGGCCATGGAACAACTGGGACATTTTCAGCTTCCATGAATTGTGTACAGATCATTGTGACTTGGGGTCGTGCATTATCATGCTGAAACATGAGGTGATGGCGGTGGATGAATAGCATGACAATGGGCCTCAGGATCTCGTCACGGTATCTCTATGCATTCAAATTGCCATCGATAAAATGCAATTGTGTTCATTGTCTGTAGTTTATGCCTGCCCATACCATAACCCCACCGCCACCATGGGGCACTCTGTTCACAACGTTGGTATCAGCAAACCGCTCGCCCACAAGACGCCATACACGTGGTCTGCGGTTGTGAGGCCGGTTAGACGTCCTGCCAAATTCTCTGAAACGACGTTGGAGGCGGTTTATGGTAGAGAAATTAACATTCAATTCTCTGGCAACAGCTCTGGTGGACATTCCTGCAGTCAGCGTGCCAATTGCACGCTCCCTCAAAACTTGAGAACTCTGTGGCATTGTGTTGTGTGACAAAACTGACAAAACTGCACATTGTAGAGTGGCCTTTTATTGTCCCCAGCACCTGTGTAATGATCATGCTGTTTAATCAGCTTCTTGATACGCCACACCTGTCAGGTGGATGGATTATCTTGGCAAAGGAGAAATGCTCACTAACAGGGATGTAAAAAGAAATGTGTGCACAAAATTTGAGAGAAATAAGGCTTTTTGTGTGTATGGTACATTTCTGGGATCTTTTGTTTCAGCTCATGAAACATCAACTCTTTTAGATATTATTTGATATAATGCCCCTCATAGGTATACTGCCAATGGAATATTTACTAATGTGCTCAGTGACCATTGTCCCATTGCCTGCATAAGACATGCTAACAGACCTTAATCCAGCCCTTGCATTATAACAGAGACATTTTAGGAATTTTCATGTCTGATCTGGGGTTGTGTGACTGGGGGATGGTGTCATCTATCTCTGACTCAAATCAGGCCCTAAATTGTTTTACTTCTCTGTTTAACACTGTTGCAGATCAGCATTCTCCATATAAAAAAACTAAGAGTAAAGGATGGATCAAACCGTTGGTTAACGTATGAATTGTCTGAAAAATTACAGGAAAGACATTTAGCTTGACTGATACTAAGTTTGACTGGCAGTCCTTCGGACGTTTGAGAAATAGATGTCTATCTCTGGTTAGAAAAACAAAGTCAACATACTTCTTGAACCATGTATCTGAGAATGGTGGGAATCCAGCAAACGTCTGGAAAGTAGTCAAATCTCTGATGTACTACAGTAAGTGCCTTGCTAAAAACCAATGTTAAAAAAAAATCACAGGGGTTGATCACCTTTCTTACTGCAGCTCTCTGCACCATTTATTGCAGAATCATTAACCTATATTTTTTACTTGCCAGTTGTTTTCTGGTGTTATCCCTAAGATCTGGAAAGCGGCACAAAGGAGGAGCTCCTTCTGACTTAGATAACTACCGTCCAATTTCCAAGTTATCGTACCTTTCCAAAGTTTTAGAATCCCTGGCCAACTCTCAGCTAATAACTTTTAAAACTTGTCATTCTATTCTAAATGAGCACCAGTCTGGTTTTTAGACCTGGACACAGCACCGTTCCAGCTGCTACGCTTGTTCTAGATCCTCTGGTGTCCACATCACTAAGGATCTATTATGGTCCAAACACACCAACACAGTCGTGAAGAGGGCACGATAACGCATCTTCCCCCTCAGGACGCTGAAAATATTTGGCATGGGCCCTCAGATCCTCAAAGGGTTATACAGCTGCACCATTGAGAGTATCTTGACTGGCTGCGTCACCACCTGGTATGGCAACTGCTTGGCATCCGACAGCAAGGCGCTACAGAGGGTAGTGCGTACGGCCCAGTACATCACTGGGGCCGAGCTCCCTGCCATCCAGGACTTCTATACCAGGCGGTGTCAGAGGAAGGCCCTAAAAAAGTGTCAAAGACTGCACGCAAGGCAAGCCATAAGACTGCTAAATAGTTAGTTAAACAGTTAACCAATAGCTACCCGGACTATCTGCATTGATCATTTTGTAATAACTCTTGACTCTTGGCTGCAGTACATCACAAATTCCTAATATTGAGTTGCACCCCCTTTTGCCTCAATTGTTGGGGCATGGACTCTACAAGGTGTCAAAAGCATTCCACGGGAATGCTGGCCCATGTTGACTCCAATGCTTCCGAAAGTTGTGTCAAGTTAGCTGGATGTCCTTTGGGTGGTGGACCATTCTTGAAACTGTTGAGCGTGAAAAGCCCAGCAGTGTTGCAGTTCTTGACACACTCAAACCGGTGTGCCTGGCACCTACAACCATACCCTATTCCAGTGGTGATTTTAGCATGTAAATCTTGGTGGGGCAAAAAGCTGTCCCAACAGCAGAGTCCCAAAAGCAGTCCCAACACCTTACCACTACTAAACCTGGCTATCAGCAGAGCCTTGACTGGCAGCGAAACAGTTCATTCAGCCTAATTTACTGCCTTTTAAAAAAACATAGCTGATATGGCTGACTTGCTTGAAGAAATGTGGGTTCTACTGAAAATTGAGATGTACAAACTATGGCATAAGGGGACGAGAAGCGGGTAAGAGGCAATCCGTAATTTTGATTAAGACATTAATGAGCGAGCTAGGACGGACATAGTCAATATAACTATTTTTCCAGCACTTTTGAAATGTACAACGACATAATTCAGAACATGGGCCGTTCTTACAGTGTTCTCCCTGTACACCAAGTCAGAACCGTATGATAAATAAAGGGGGCATATAAGCAGACAATTTTTTTTATTACAATATTACAATATTCGATGATTACATTTCTCTAAAACAGGTTATAGGCTACACGTGCACCACGAAGTCAGAACAGTAGGCGAAATTAAGAGGGGAAAAAATACCAAATTATTAGGGTGAGCGTAGCGGGTGATGTAGGACGGAGCCAGGCGCAGGAGAGGAAATCACGGCATAAATGGTTTATTCAAACAAACAGAGGTACGCAGCAATGCATAATATACACCAGTGCTGTAAACGGCGCCCTGGGGATGACAAGGCACACGGGTGAATATCCCGGCGATACACAATACAAATCTAGCTCCACCGAGCTACATATCCTCTACAATGAACAATCACACACAAAGACAAGGGGGCAGAGGGAACACTTATACAGGTACTGATGAGGGGATATGAACCAGGTGTGTGTAATAAACAAGACAAAACAAATGGAATGATGAGATGAGGAGCGGCAGTGGCTAGAAGGCCGGTGACGACGAACGCCGAAGCCTGCCCGAACAAGGAGAGGAGGCAGCCTCGGAGGAAGTTGTGACAGTGAGGCACATGGGCTACTAACCGTTTACTACACAACATACACTTAGTATTACTTTCTTAGCTACAGTATCCATATCTCCCTGGCATATTATTATGTAGCAGCATACAAGACAGTTGTGCTGTGCTCACTTGAACAGGAAGGTGGCGCGGCGGTCCTTCGTAGGCAAATTTCGTCATCAAACTTCGTCATCAAAGTCTGGCATTCTCTGGATTTATGGTGCTTTCAAGACAACTTGGAACTCTGAAAAAACCCAGATCGAAACATGATGACGTCAGTGATCTTCAGGTCATAGCTCTAGAAAGAGGCCCGTGATCCGGATTTACAATTCCTAGTTGGATGACCGTTCAAAACATATTTTCCCAGTCGGAGCTTGTTTTTCCCGAGTTCTCAGTTGTCTTGAACTCACTGAAGTCAGATTTCGCAGTTCCGAGTTAACAGTTGTTTTCAATGACCTTAAGCCTTCTTGGATGGGCACTTCTAATGTAACTCTATGGCAGCACCCAAGGGGCTTGAATTTTAGAGCTCTACACTTAGACTTGGCGGTGACGTAGTGTCCCCATGAGTGACAGAACACTGAGCCAATCACGGTGCAACTAGAGTACATTATCAACACCTACGCTCCGTATTTTCCGCTGCAGGGTGCATCCTGTTTCCATTGATCATCCTTGAGCTATTTCTACAACTTGATTGGAGTCCACCTGTGGTAAATTCAATTGATTGGACATGATTTGGAAAGGCACACACCTGTCTATATAAGGCTCCACAGTTGACAGTGCATGTCAGAGCAAAAACCAAGCCATGAGGTCGAAGGAATGGTTTGTAGAGCTCCGAGACAGGATTGTGTCGAGGCACATATCTGGGGAAGGGTAACAAAAAAATGTCTGCAGCATTGAAGGTCCCCAGGAACACAGTGGCCTCCATCATTCTTAAATGGAAGAAGTTTGGAACCACCAAGACTCTTCCTAGAGCAGGCCGCCCGACCAAACTGAGCAATCGGGGGAGAAGGGCCTTGGTCAGGGAGGTGACCAAGAACCCGATGGTCACTCTGACAGCGGCAGGGACTGAGAGACTAGTCAGGATGGAGGGAAAGATGAACGGAGCAAAGTACAGAGAGATCCTTGATGAAAACCTGCTCCAGAGCGCTCAAGACCTCAGACTGGGGCGAAGGTTCACCTTCCAACAGGACAACGACCCTAAGCACACAACCAAGACAACGCAGGAGTGGCTTCGGGACAGGTCTCTGAATGTCCTTGAGTGGCCCAGCCAGAGCCCGGACTTGAACCCAATCGAACATCTCTGTAGAGACCTGAAAATAGCTGTGCAGCAACGCTCCCCATCCAACCTGACAGAGCTTGAGAGGATCTGCAGAGAAGAATGGGAGAAACTCCCCAAATACAGGTGTGCCAAGCTTGTAGCATCATACCCAAGAAGACTCGAAGCGGCAATCGCTGCCAAAGGTGCTTCAACAAAGTACTGAGTAAAGGGTCTGAATACTTATGTAAAAGTAATATTTCATTCTGTAAATTAGAAAATAATTCTAAAAACCTGTTTTTGCTTTGTCATTATGGGGTATTGTGTGTAGATTGATGAGGGGGAAAAAACAATTTAATCAATTTTAGAATAAGGCTGTAACATAAAATGTGGAAAAAGTCAAGGGGTCTGAATACTTTCCGGATGCACTGTATGCCGTTGCCCCAACTGTTGACCAGGCTATGTCTAAGCTGCAATCTGACTTTGTTGCCTTACAGAAAGCCCCGGTTGGTTTAAAACTTGTACTTAATGCGGGCAAGACTAAATACATGTTGTTCTCTAATTATCGCAAAAATGGCCAAATATTTATTCATTGGATGGTTCTCCCATCAATAGGGTTCCTGGTTATAAATATCTGGGCATTTGGATTTACAAATATTTAATGTTTAAAAAACATACAGATGAGCTAGTTAAAAAGCAAAGATTTAAAGTGGTTTTTTATTTTTATTTTTATTGATCTTGCCTCTCCCTAAATGGCAGGAAGCAGATTGTAAAGTCAACTTTCCTGCCAGTTCCTGACTATGGAGACTCCATTTACCAGAATGCAGCTGCCACTACTCTTTTTAAACCTTTGGATGCCGTCTACCATAGTGCCCTTCGCTTTATCACAGGTGACCATTTTAGTACTCATCACTGCATCCTGTATCAAAAGGTTGGCTGGTCCTCATTAAAGTCCCATAGATCACTTCACTATTCCCTTTCTGTTTACAAAGCTTTACTACACAAGCTTCCAACTTACCTAACTTCGCTGTTAAAATATAAAAACATGAGATACCAAACCCGTTCACAAGGTTGGTTAACTCTTGAGGTTCCTTGGGTCTCCAAACTAGGGAAATCCTCTTTTAGTTTTAAAGCACCTCATTGCTGGAACCAACTACAAAATACATTACAATTGGATGTTCTGGTGCCGCTCGGGCAATTTCAAATATTGACTGGGGACCTTCTTATTGAGGACTGTAATTGTTTTTCTTGAATATTTGTGTTGTGCTGTATTTTACTGGTTTTATATTGTATTTGATTTGAGATTTTGTCTTATGAAATTGTATATGCAGGACTCCCTTGTGAAAGAGACCCTGGTCTCAATGCTGACTCCCTGCTTAAATAAAGGTAAAATAAATTAAAGAAGTGTAAATTAAATCTGTTATGTAGGCTACAGTCGATCCGTCAGGGTGGTTGATGGCACTGCCAGAGAGCTCTCCTCGTTTTGCTTACTGTAGCTAAATGCACAGTGGCAGCCAGGCTGTAAATCAGGGTGGGACATACACAGTAAGCTATTTATAGAAAAGGGTAAAATATGAGTTTGGAATAATTTTCACCAGGTGAATCACTGGAATGTAGGCCTATTTTGTTTATTTATCAGTCACTTAAGGCCTAGTTCAGAGGTATTCAACCTTGGGTCTGCGGTATGTATTTATTTATTTTAAGTGGGAAATGTTTTTATTTTATTTCAATGTTTTTATGAATATCGGTAGCAGAATAAATGCATTCTGAAGGACATACCTACAGTAGAAAAATATGATCATATCTTCTTTCAACTATTTCTAAATTCCTATTGAGCAAATTACACTCATTGTAATAATATAATAACAAACCATTTAGCAGACGCTTTTATCCAAAGCGACTTACAGTCATGTGTGCATAATTTTTTTTTGTGTATGGGTGGTCCCGGGGATCGAACCCACTACCTTGGCGTTACAAGCGCCGTGCTCTACCAGCTGAGCTACAGAGGACCACAATTGTAGCTAATTACACTCATTGTAGCTAATTACACTCACTGGCCTACCAGTAGTGGAAAGTGCTTTCTTGCTTTGGACATACATTTTTGCCAACACATGGCTAACCTTTGTTTAACCAGCTAAACAGCTGCTATTTGCAAAAATGGAGTTACCTTTCTAGCTAATAGGCTATGTTAGAGTTTACACTTCCTCTTCCAATTATAATGTGGAGACCGAGGTCGAAATTATGAAAAACGATCTACCAAATCTATTATCATTTTTAAATGTTCATTAGGCCTACTTTTCCTTGACACCATCAATCACCTGAATTATAAAACAAGACGTGATCAAGTTTGAAGACCCCTGGCCTAGTTGGTAAAGGATAGCCTATCGATCTGTAAAGGGATGGCCACTTACCACTTACCAAGAAGGTAGTCAATTGTTGACAATGTACATCTATTGCTTTTGGGAGAAAAAAAGAACTGTTCTTATGTTGCTTTACCACTGATGTATGTTGAAATGTTGTAACGTCTTCTTATTCCCTCTCCTGTCCCATTACAGAAAAAAATCAGATGGAATCGCGGTTGGTGTAATTTAGCCTTCGCGTGGTTCCGTTGGAATGCGTATCACGTGAGCATCAGCTGACTGACTCGAGAAAAGACAGGAAGCAGACAATCGCAATACAATTGCTTGCAAAATATCAAATGTATTAACTGCAGCTAAGTCGATTTAGGCTTTTATTATCATGGAGTCGACCCTGGAGCAACATCTTGATGATACGTAAGTGATTATTTGATCGAGACTCGTACAAAATCGTTAGATTTTTTGAAAACATTCCTGAAATGTGTATCCATATCGTTTTGATAGCATGAAGAATCCAGCCATTGTCGGAGTTCTCTGCACGGACCAACAAGGACATATTCTAGGCTGTAAGTAAAGTTAGACCAATTTCTTGTTGTTTTCATTATTTATCTTATTATTCAGCTGGCAAACATTTGACTGACGACCGCACGCAGTCGTCGTCATCTTCATCATAGTGGGAAATGATGCTAACTACACTATTTTCTTTCAGCCCATGTATGGCAATTCTCTTATTCTTCTGTCTAACAATTGACACTTCAACAAAAGACTAACTGAATGTTTGAAAACTATGAACATATCCTCTTGAAATGGCAATAGTTACAAATATTAGACAATGCAATAAGTAAAATAATAGTAGCCTAGCTATAGCCAAAGCCTGTTATCTCTGGTAGGGGGGTAAATCCATTTGAATTCAATCACTTTTTGACAGCACCCCTTTTTCATTTGAACAAAACCTTCCATACATATTTTACCGTTGTAGAAGTGCTCAGAAAGTGACTTGTTGGACCTGAATGACAAAACATTAATTTACTTATATATTTTTCATTTAGCAGATGCTCTTATCCAGAGCGACTTACAGTTAGTGAGTGCATACATTTTTTCATACTGGCCCCCCGTGGGAAACGAACCCACAACCCCTGGCGTTGCAAGCACCATGCTCTACCAACTGAGCTACACGGGGCTATTCAAGAGATAAAGGTGCACAAAGTTGACCTATTTTACCCCACCATAGCCCAATAATGTACTCTTAAAGATGTGTGGGCGAGCCTACCATTTCTCCTTAAAGGTAGACTCAGCGACGTGACGTAGATGCAGAAAGTAAACAGCATCGTGTGGCAATTTCCACAACAACTAAGTGCGTCGAAGCGCATGGCTCAACTTCTCCGCTATTTTGGTGCCATGGCTACCACGCTGTGAACGAAGTCTTGCATCTCATTCATCTCAATAGCTGCTCATTTCGCTAAGTCTACCTTTTTAAGGTCCAAGGACCAAAACAGCCAGATACTCCATCTGAAGGTGAATCAATTCTCGATTGCTATACGGTTCTAGAAACATAAAGCCCTCTACTTTCATATCACATCAAAATAATTTCACAAACGCTAAATACACACTTACTGTACAATATTTTAACTGGCTTTATCACAGTTGCAGCCGACAATAATTTTCTGTTACAACACATTTCTGGCGGCCTTCTTCCGTTACACACAGGTGTTAGGAGCATGCTATAGCTAATTAGCACAGGTGGTCGCCTCTCTTCTGTCTGTCTTCCGTGAACACATGCTGTAACATGGAGATAGGGCCGTGTGGGAAAACTAGCCCCTATGAAGGTGTGTAGTAATTGAACCTTTTTAGTTTTTTGAAAATTATTTATTGCTGATAAGAAAGATACAGTGAGGGGAAAAAAGTATTTGATCCCCTGCTGATTTCGTAAGTTTGCCCACTGACAAAGAAATGATCAGTCTATAATTTTAATGGTAGGTTTATTTGTACAGTGAGAGACAGAATAACAACAAAAAAATCCAGAAAAACGCATGTCAAAAATGTTATAAATTGATTTGCATTTTAATGAGGGAAATAAGTATTTGACCCCCTCTCAATCAGAAAGATATCTGGCTCCCAGGTGTCTTTTATACAGGTAACGAGCTGAGATTAGGAGCACGCTCTTAAAGGGAGTGCTCCTAATCTCAGCTTGTTACCTGTATAAAAGACACCTGTCCACAGAAGCAATCAATCAATCAGATTCCAAACTCTCCACCATGGCCAAGACCAAAGAGCTCTCCAAGGATGTCAGGGACAAGATTGTAGACCTACACAAGGCTGGAATGGGCTACAAGACCATCGCCAAGCAGTGAGAAGGTGACAACAGTTGGTGCGATTATTCGCAAATGGAAGAAACACAAAAGAACTGTCAATCTCCCTCGGCCTGGGGCTCCATGCAAGATCTCACCTCGTGGAGTTGCAATGATCATGAGAACGGTGAGGAATCAGCCCAGAACTACACGGGAGGATCTTGTCAATGATCTCAAGGCAGCTGGGACCATAGTCACCAAGAAAACAATTGGTAACACACTATGCCGTGAAGGACTGAAATCCTGCAGTGCCCGCAAGGTCCCCCTGCTCAAGAAAGCACATATACAGGGCCGTCTGAAGTTTGCCAATGAACATCTGAATGATTCAGAGGATAACTGGGTGAAAGTGTTGTGGTCAGATGAGACCAAAATGAGCTCTTTGGCATCAACTGTTTGGAGGAGGAGGAAAGCTGCCTATGACCCCAAGAACACCATCCCCACCGTCAAACATGGAGGTGGAAACATTATGCTTTGGGGGTGTTTTTCTGCTAAGGGGACAGGACAACTTCACCGCATCAAAGGGACGATGGATGGGGCCATGTACCGTCAAATCTTGGGTGAGAACCTCCTTCCCTCAGCCAGGGCATTGAAAATGGGTCGTGGATGGGTATTCCAGCATGACAATGACCCAAAACACACGGTCAAGGCAATAAAGGAGTGGCTCAAGAAGAAGCACATTAAGGTCCTGGAGTGGCCTAGCCAGTCTCCAGACCTTAATCCCATAGAAAATCTGTGGAGGGAGCTGAAGGTTCGAGTTGCCAAACGTCAGCCTCGAAACCTTAATGACTTGGAGAAGTTCTGCAAAGAGGAGTGGGACAAAATCCCTCCTGAGATGTGTGCAAACCTGGTGGCCAACTACAAGAAACGTCTGACCTCTGTGATTGCCAACAAGGGTTTTGCCACCAAGTACTAAGTCATGTTTTGAAGAGGGGTCAAATACTTATTTCCCTCATTAAAATGCAAATCAATTCATAACATTTTTGACGTGTTTTTCTGGATCTTTTTGTTGTTATTCTGTCTCTCACTGTTCAAATAAACCTACCATTAAAATGATAGACTGATCATGTCTTTGTCAGTGGGCAAACATACAAAATCAGCAGGGGATCAAATACTTTTTTCCCTCACTGTACATTCCTTATGTTTCGAAAAACCGCACAGTAAGCGATGTGTGTTCACGTTTAGACCGAGCGTCAGGCCTATTAACAAAAGTCCCCTGGGAAGAAGATAACTTCATCAATAGACACTAAAGGTAGTTAGCGTCTATGGATGGGGTAACCCCACCATACCATGAGACATCCATGGCTTCATCACTGGAAAAGATAAACAGTTGAGATATCATTTAAAAGCTTACAAACAGGGTTGTCAAACTATTTTATACCTTTTGGAAAAATACTTTTTTTTAATAAACATATCATTTTTTTAACCTTAAACGTAATTTATCTAAAAACACTTAAAATCAACAAAAAAAAATCTAATATTTGCATGTTGAAGATTAGACCCTATTTTACATAATCTGAGGTTTGAGACATGCTATTGAATACATGGCCTGGCTAATGTATCAGGCCCACTTTCGAAACTAGTGAACTCAAGAGATCAGCCTACATTTCGCTCTGTTCTTCCATATGACTGAATCTGAGTCTACTTTGTCTCCCTTGTGTTTATTTCAGGTCGTGGCTCTCTGTCTGATGAGCACGGGGGAGTGGTGTCTGTACTGGTCAGACAGGCAGCCGCTCTCACCAGAGACCCTACAGACAGCCCCACAGTGTGCCTGGAGGCAGATTTAGGGTGAGGAACCACATCCAATCAGGAGTCAATATTAGGGCGAGTTCCCTTTTGCATCGCTTAGTGCCCCGGGTTGGTAGAGATTTCATTTTAGGACCTATAAAATGTGCAAACTCTGCCCACCCGGGGTACCCGGCGATGCAAAACGAACTCGCCCTCAGATAGTTATATGACCAGTTACTATTTACAAATAGAGTTTCTAGACCCTTCCTCTTTGAGACTTGTGTGGTTCTGAAAGTATTGGATAGATAATGATGCAAAGACTTCCCAGTCTTTCCATCAGAGGGAAAGGCCCAACCATGTTATTATACCTTTGCAAGTGTTTCACATCTACATGGCGGGCATA
The DNA here is from genome assembly GCF_020615455.1 of Coregonus clupeaformis. NCBI lineage: Eukaryota > Metazoa > Chordata > Actinopteri > Salmoniformes > Salmonidae > Coregonus > Coregonus clupeaformis. Next base: position 49,183,415 of record NC_059215.1, on the reverse strand, counting down.
GGTAGGAACTAGGGGTGGCTTTGGGACTCGACTGGGCGCTTATCTGCAAAGTGTATGTCTTGTTGTCTAGTTAGGTTGTCTTTGACTGTGCTGCCACCTTGTGGATATCAAAAGTATGTGCACTGCTTCATATTTGGTCCATGAACTTCACCTTTACACTGCATATTTATAATGATGGACAGCTTAAATGGGAATAGATCGTAGGGCAGCATCCTGTAAATCAGGGGTGTCAAACGTCCGGCCCGCGGGACGGATCAGGCCCGCAAACGGGTTTAATCCGGCCCGCGAGATGATAAAAAAATAAATAAAAAATTATAATATTTTTGTCAAGTATAAAAATGCGCTGCAATTTTTCAATAAAATAAACTGCTGTTCCAATTGCGTCCACTGGATGGCGCAATAGCAATTGTGTTAAGCAAGCAAACTGTTTATACCGGGGCAGAGCAAGTAGGTCAAGCACGTGCAGCCAATGACCTACTTTGTTTTGCCCGCGATATTTATTAGGGCTTCTACTTTTAACATTATGTGCTTTGGCACCCTCATTGCCCCAATATGTCTCTGTCAAAAAAGAGAAAAGTGGACGCAGAGTGTTCCAAGAAAAATGGTCATCCTATTTATTCACGGAATTGAATGGGAAAGCTGTATGTTTGGTGTGTTCAGAGCATGTTGCAGTGCTGAAAGAATATAACCTTCGTCGCCACTATGTGAGTCTTCATGCCGACAAATATGACAACTTTCAAGGACAGCGGAGATGAGAGAAGGTGAATGAACTGTTGGCGGGTCTGAAGAAACAGCAGTCTGTGTTTACTCACAGCCGAGACATCAGTGACGCTGCAGTGAAAGCTAGCTACCTCATTGCTAATGAAATCGCAGTGGCTTCAAAATCATTTAGTGAGGGTGAATTTGTAAAAACATGCATGATGAAGGCAGCGGAGATTGTGTGCCCTGAAAAGCGGCAGGCTTTTGCAAATATCAGCCTGACAAGAAACACAGTTGCAGACAGGATTTCCGATCTTTCAGTGGATTTGGACAGCCAGTTGAAGCAAAAAGTAAAGTCATTTATTGCGTTTTCGGTTGCAATTGATGAAAGCACGGACATTACAGATGTTGCACAACGGGCCATTTTCATCCGCGGAGTTGATGACACATTGACCATCACCGTGGAGTTGGTGCCGATGACAGATACAACGACAGCAGCTGATATTTTTACCGCACTCGTCGGCGCGCTGGACAGGGTCGGAGTGGACTGGTCCCGCGCTGTCAGCCTGGCTACAGATGGTGCACCCTCAATGATCGGGAAAAAAGCAGGCGTTGTGACAAAGTTCAGAGAGAAAGTGCAATCTGCAAATGGAGGACGTGATTTTTTGACTTTTCACTGTATTTTGCACCAGGAGGCTTTGTGTTGCAAGTCATTAAAGATGGATAACGTCATGAAGGTGGTCATCCAAACTGTTAATTTCATCCGATCCAGAAGCCTGAATCACCGTCAGTTTGACAGCCTTCTCAGAGAGAAAGACCACATCTATGGCCTGCCATACCACACTGAGGTAAGATGGTTAAGCCGAGGTGCTGTGCTGAGGCGTTTCTTTGATTTACGAGAAGAAATTGAACAGTTCATGGAAGAAAAGGGCAAACCAGTGTTAGAATTTCATTCCGCAGAATGGATGCAGGACCTTGCATTTATGGTGGATGTTACAGAGCACCTGAATAACTTGAACAAACAGCTGCAAGGGCGCAACAAAGTTGTCACGCAGTATTATGACAGCATACGTTCTTTCAAGTTGAAGCTGTCATTGTGGGAGACGCAACTTGCCGGTGGTGATGCAGCTCACTTCCCCTGTCTGAAAAATGTGTGCGCGACCCAACATGTGGCAGACATGAAGCGGTTCAAAGATAAAATAACGGGACTGTTACGGGAGTTTGAGCAACGCTTTCAGATTTATGTTTATATGTTTTTATGTTGATGTGCTATTGTTTTTAATTGATTTTATTTTATTTGTATATTTAACCTATTCTTGACTCTGTGGTTCTTGCACTTGTTTGGGGAACAGGATTTCATTATTTTTATCTACATTTCTGCCTGAGAAATGACACCCTGATATAGTTCTGTGATCTGTGAAACAGTTCTGTTAATCACTGAGGCATTGTGTGTTTGTGTTCTTTTTCTTTAGAATTTTCAAATAAACTTGACGTGTTTTATGATTAATAGTGATGTTTTGCTTGTACTATTTTGGACACACTGTCCTCAGGCTCCAGCTTTATGTTGTATGTTGATCGTATTAAAACAAAGAAAACAATCTGAAGTTGTTGTTTTTAAGTTTTATATATATATATATACCATGATTTTTCCGGTCCGGCCCACTTGGGAATAGATTTTCCTCCATGCGGCCCCTGAGCTAAAATGAGTTTGACACCCCTGCTGTAGATGCAAATTACACCATGACATGCTGCCTATGGTATTTAATGGTATGTCGAGCTGAGGCAGTTGGTCAGTTTCCGCTGATCTGGGATCAGTTTTGTAGTTTAGTAATGTCTTGATTGAAATGCAACTGATTGGCCACAGGCCATATTGTTTGTTTTACCCACAGGAATATTCTAGTGAGAGCACATGGAACCATCACAGTAGCTGTTCATAAGATGTCGTCATGAAGTCGCCTAATGAAGATGGAGGAGTGTGTGTGTAAAGCTGTTTGCTCACTAATGCTAAATAATCCCACACAATACATGGTGTGGATCTGGGAGGTTGCATTCAGGTGTTAGATAGCTTTTTTTTTTCTCTTCATCTTCCACTGTCTGTTTGGCCAAGAATCATATTTAAAAGTAGAGTCCATACTATTTGAGTTGTGTTTTGTATAAGTTAATAGGTCTGATCAGTTTTTGGGCCAATATTTGTTGACCTGGCAATGACTTTTTGGGACATTTTAATCTGCAATTCATGTAGAGATATTGTAATATATTAATATTAAAAGCAATGTAACATCAATATGCAATTTGTCAATAGTGTTATGGTGTCTGTTCTGTATTAAAAAGCATACTGCCATGTCAGGGGACTTAGTTACGTCATACTGTGCTGTACTGGCTAGACTGAGAATCTTCTAGTTTTTAGTGCAAATAGGAAGTATGCCAAATGAATGTCCCACTTGTAGGATACTTGACTTGACCTGAGACGGATGAACATCGAGTCCTCGTCACAGTTCACTCTCTTTAGTGCTGTGTCTGTTTTCAAATGTGAGGTGTGACAAATGTCCCTCTTTTGGGACGAGTAAGAAAACTTGACCTACAGGAGTTGAACATTGAGTCCGGGCCACCCCTCACAGTCCCCATTACAGCCTGAAGGCCACCCCTCACAGTCCCCATTACAGCCTGAAGGCCACCCCTCACAGTCCCCATTACAGCCTGAAGGCCACCCCTCACAGTCCCCATTACAGCCTGAAGGCCACCCCTCACAGTCCCCATTACAGCCTGAAGGCCACCCCTCACAGTCCCCATTACAGCCTGAAGGCCACCCCTCACAGTCCCCATTACAGCCTGAAGGCCACCCCTCACAGTCCCCATTACAGCCTGAAGGCCACCCCTCACAGTCCCCATTACAGCCTGAAGGCCACCCCTCACAGTCCCCATTACAGCCTGAAGGCCACCCCTCACAGTCCCCATTACAGCCTGAAGGCCACCCCTCACAGTCCCCATTACAGCCTGAAGGCCACCCCTCACAGTCCCCATTACAGCCTGAAGGCCACCCCTCACAGTCCCCATTACAGCCTGAAGGCCACCCCTCACAGTCCCCATTACAGCCTGAAGGCCACCCCTCACAGTCCCCATTACAGCCTGAAGGCAGACTCAGAATGCACTGACCTTAATGTGGCTAATGTCAGAGGTCAATGACAGTCATTTGTGGCTGTGTCCCAAATAGCACCCTATTAACTATACAAATGGCACCCTATTAACTATACAAACGGCACCCTATTAACTATACAAACGGCACCCTATTAACTATACAAACGGCACCCTATTAACTATACAAACGGCACTCTATTAACTATACTTTTGACAAGTGCCCTATGGGCTCTATGGATCCTGGTCAAAAGTAGTGCATTAAATAGGGAATAGGGTGGTATTTGGGACGCGTAGACATTCTGTGTGTTCATGACCAGTACAGTGCTCACTCAAGTATCTCAAGTGTGTATCATGTATCACAGCCCCCCTCAAGTTTGATCTATTCGTATTCTGAAAATAAAGAAATATCTATTTTACTGATGAGTTAATTCACAGATATGGAATTTAGCTATCAGTGCTCCCTCAAAAAAGGAGTTGTCTGACCCCTCTGAGTGTAGTTAATCTGCTCTCTCTCATCTCTCTCCTTTAATTATTATGTGTTTAACTTTTGTGAACATTCACAGTTGACATGTCTGCAACATTGATGTCCTCACTGTCCCAGCAGGTGCCTATGCTTCAAGTGAATGCATTTCCAGTTAAATGCGTTTCTAGGGCGTTTCAGGTGGATAAACTTTAACTGGGATATGGATGAATCTTCTGACTTTGTCCATGTCAAGGGTCTATTATTTTCTCCTTTAGACGGTTCAGCATTTCTCTTAGCAAGTGCGTCCTGCAGAGGTAATTCTGTGCAAATAATAGGCCTGGGTGTGGTAGGTGGTATTCGTGTCAAAACCTAGAAAAGTTATATGGTTTACCATTATATAATCTCATTATTACACAACTGGAGTTCAGGTCACACAGATAAGATCTTGCGCTAAAGTTCCTCTGCAGTGGATGGAATGTCCCGTTTGCTGCAGAGAGAACACTGCAGTCAGCGATACCGCCCGGGCTGGCTGTCTGTGTCAATCTGCAGAAAGACTCACCCCAATCTCCGACTCTGACATGGTTCACACACTTCTCAGCTAATAGCCTAGCTTTATATTACCCTACTGGCCAAGACAGTGTTTTTAGCATGATGGTTTGACAGCAGAGCAGGCGTTGTTTTTCTACGTTGGGAGGTTTTCAGAGCGAGCTCCACGTTTCAATCACGTGTCAGTCCCTATGGAGGGCGGCTTTGGTTCACGCGACCTCACTCACTTCATCGCCAATGTACTGTTGAGGTGGTGGAGATTGAGTTGCAACTCCGAGGACGGAATTCACACGTTGAACTAAAGTTATTATGGCACCTTCTCCCTCAGTGCCCTCAAGTGAACGGGACCAGTTCTGTCGAATTATATGCCAAGGAAACTTCTCCAAGTAAGCCTCCTATCAAGTGCACTATCAAAAGGATGGATCGCGCATCTCAAGTGTAGGAATCTCCATCTCCTCGAGCGCAGAACACCACCTTTGTTGTTTACTGAAGTTCCTATTTAAAATCAAGAGGGAAATTGGTCAACATCTTATTGAAAATTAAGGTATGTATATAAGTATACTTAAGTATACTGTATTTCAGTCTTCATGAATAAATAGTTATTGTTCTAGACAAGTGTATTTGCATTTATGTATTTATTTGTATAGGGTTTTAGGGATATGCTTTTATATATTTTTTAAACTCACAAATACATAACAATTTAGGGTTTTCCCACCGGGCACAAATTGATTGCATCAACGTTGTTTCCGCGTCATTTCAACGACACAAAATCCAATGGGAGAACGTTTAATCAATGGGAAAAACTGATTGGATTAGCAAAAAGTAATCGATCTAAAGGAATTTCGGGAATGTTTGTCCTTTTTAAATTACAGTGAGCTCCAAAAGTTTTGGGACAGTGACACATTATTTATTGTTTTGGCTCTGTATTCCAGCACTTTGGATTTGAAATGATATAATGACTATGAGGTTTAAAGTGCAGACTGTCTGTTTTAATTTGAGGGTATTTTCATCCATATTGGGTGAACCGTTTAGAAATTACAGCACTTTTTGTACATAGTCCCCCCATTTCAGAGGACAAAAAGTATTGGGACAAATTCACTTATAATGTATGTGTATTAAAGTAGTCAAAAGTTTAGTATTTGGTCCCATATTCCTAGCACGCAATGATTACATCAAGCTTGTGAAGCAAAAATATCATACCACCAGGACATGCTAACCTAGGGGTATGATATTTGTGTGTCTGTAACTTTCTCAATCATCATTATTCACGATTCATTCAGGACTATCCGTAATCATGGTAGCATCGACATTAATGTAGAAGTGTTTAGAAACATATTGTATTCTTATTTACAATAAAAGTGACTCCAAAATTACATAATACATTATTTACCATTCATTTCTATTGGGCACAAAATAATCTGAAAAACAACCAAAACAAACAGCAAATGCATCCAACAAGTTTGTAGAGTCACAAGCTTGATGTAATCATTGCGTGCTAGGAATATGGGACCAAATACTAAACTTTGGACTACTTTAATACACATATAAGTGAATTTGGCCCAGTACTTTTGGTCCCCTAAAATGGGGGGACTATGTACAAAAGGTGCTTTAATTTCTAAATGGTTCTCCCGATATGGATGAAAATACCCTCAAATTAAAGCTGACACTTTAACCTCACAGTCATTGTATCATTTCAAATACAAAGTACTGGAGTACAGAGCCAAAACATTTTTAATTTTGATTTGAAGTTGAATTCATGTTAGTTGACAACTCAATCAAATGTAAATCAGAACCAGACGTAGAACTGACGTCTGTGTCCAGTGGGTTGTTTTTGGCTGTAATATTCATGATAGCTGCTACTGCCACACAATAGACGGGTTGGTTGTTTAGCAACAAAACCGAGGCGTGTGCAACTATGGGGCAAGACGGACGGGTTGGCTTAGATTGTTGACAACATGTAAACTATATTTAGTCTCCAATGTTTATTGAAAACATAAAATACATTTGCACAATGAACACTTATTGTCTTTCAAATACATCGTTACAGTTGTTGTTAGCTAGCTAGCGAATTTTAGCCATATTAGCATAGACGTGACATCAGTCAAAACACCTCAAAACAAGACATGATATCAAGAAGAAGATATAAAACTAGCTGAAAACTACGATTCCCCACATGGCAGCTTCTAGTCATTGTTGCTAGCGATCTGGCCATTCAGAATCACAACACACAGCGTTCTGCCCCATTGAAGCACATGCATTGTTTTCATGACATTGTCAGCTAACCCCTCTATAAATTTATATGTTGGAATTTCGATTTGTGAGACTTGGAGTGCTGGAGCTTTTAATAAATAAATTAACAATTGATATGTTGGATTCAGGTCTCCATCGCAACCAAACATCTATGTTAAAGAAGATGACTAAATTACATCAAACTTTATTTAAAGTGCATTTAAAGTTTGATTTGATTTAGCCCTATTCTATAACTTAGATTTTTGTTTGAGATGGAGACGTGAATCCAACATATCAATTGTTAATTTGTAGACAAACTGGAATTAAAGCCACACTAAGTTTTATTTATTTTATTTATTTCACCTTTATTTAACCAGGTAAGCCAGTTGAGAACAAGTTCTCATTTACAACTGCGACCTGGCAAGTCAGTGGCACAGTTGGAACTATCCAAGCAGTAGATGCATCTCCTTTAAATGTTGATATTTGGTTGCACTGTCAACCAAACACAATTCAATATTACTTTTGTAATACAGTAAATAGCATAAAGTTAAGGCTATCTTATAAACTAATTTAACATTCAACCTTAAAATGAGTTTAACACATCATGGCCACATTTTGAGGTTACTGGAACTATACATTTCTTCTTCTGTAATTATATAAAGCGTGCATGTTCAAGATAGCATGCCTAGGTCACCGCAGGTCTGTGGAGATCTTCACAATTGCTGTAATAATCTGTCAGAATCTCGAACGGCATTGATCACTTGCACCAAGTACTTATAATGTAATTTCAATTACAATCCAGGTCATTTGGTTCTGCTATTAGATGAAGCACAGTGATATCACATTAATCTGTTGTATAAATAAACAAAATATCTGACATTGTATTCCCATTTGAACTTTGCTGTGCTTTTAAATGGTTGAAAGTGCAGTGATAAATATTTGGGTGACAACTAAACCAAAAATCTCACATTAGATTAGAATTTGGTTGTGCTTTTAGATGGTTGAAAGCAGTGATAACACATTGGAAATTCAATTAACTTTTGGCTGTCTTTTTGAGTGGGTGAATATAGGTTGTAATCTCATTGATCAACGTCTCAACCAAATGTTACCAACATATCCACGTCGAAATGACGTAGTGTGCCCAGTGGGATGTTTGTTCCTCTAACTAAATTAAAACAGCTAGTGGGTAGTGATGATCTGTTTGTTCCAAACAGAGTCGTACGATTGTCCGGTAATGCAACAAGAAAACTCTGATCTGAAGAGAGCAACTGGTCCAGCAGATTTTTATACAGAACGAGACCTCTCTATGAATTTACCATACTGTGGTGGTGTATGGTCCAGACCTGGGTTCAAATAATATTTGAAATCATTTCAAAAACTTAAGCTTTGCTTGATTGCCTGCCCTTAGGCATGCTGACCTGTCCACTACCTCCACTGACCATCTTGCTATGAGCTTCCAGATCCCCTCAAGACTGCGGCTGCCCATCTGGAGGCTTCAAGAAGTACTCAAGCTGACTTGATCTATCTGATCTAGCTACTGTTGTAGCCTATATTTCTTTTTACATGACTTCTTTGTTGTTTATTTAGCTTAACAATCGCTTTGAGATTCTGTCTGTAATAAAAAAAAACTATAAAAGTGTAATGTATTACTATTATTATTGATTGAGCTCTCCTTGTTGCAATGGAACTAATAGAAAAGTCCCAAAAGTGCAAACCCTGAGCACCTGGCACTCCAGACGAGCTAATGCAAACGCTCAAAGTATTTGAAAGATTTCAAATAGTACTTGAACCATTTTGAATACTGTGGTGTATGAGTTCACAGTACTGTGGTGTATGAGTTCACAATACTGTGTTGTATGAGTTCACAATACTGTGGTGTATGAGTTCACAATACTGTGGTGTATGAGTACACAATACTGTGGTGTATGAGTTCACAATACTGTGGTGTATGAGTTCACAATACTGTGGTGTATGAGTACACAATACTGTGGTGTATGAGTTCACAATACTGTGGTGTATGGTCGTTCCATTCTCCTTTTCAGGGATAATAAACTAAGCCAAAAGCTTTTCAACTAACCACCAAGCAGCTTTTTAGCAACGTAATCTCACCATTCCTCATGACTAATGTATTTTGCGTTTCTCATTAACACCAAAAGAGCTGATTCAAGAATGTGAGAATGTCAGATTGGCTATTAGTGTTGTATTGTATTACTGTAGTATGGAGTCTAATGGGAGGCAGAGCTACCGCAGTTGTAGCTATGGATACGCGGTCACAAAGCTTGTTCACACAGTAAGGCCTATCAAAGTAAACTGATACAGTGTCTCATTGTATTCAACACTTTAAAAGTATCTAATGTCTTCATTTCAGTTGTTTGCTCTCACATATTGAAAAACCTTGAGTTGAGAACAATTACTCTGAGATGAGAGCATCTTTTGTTCTGTTAATTTAACTTTTGTATCGCCTGATGACCAATATCCTCTTCCAACCAGGTCTACTCCAGCACAAACTAATCTACATGCCTAATACATTGTAATGAATTGCCCTAGTTGACGAAACACTAAAAAAGGAGTTGGATGCTGTAACTGTAGGTAACTGAACCCACTGGGCATAGTCGACGTCAATTCAACGTCTATGTGGATTCAAGTGAAATCAATACAAATTTGAACCATGTCTTTGGATTTAGGTAAAAAGTTGGATGAGAAAGAAATACCCAAATTCTCTAAATTTGTTTACGTTGATGACTTTTTGGTAAATCCAATTAGTTTCCCATTTTGATTCAATGTCATCAGAAGGAAAAACTGAATTTTTGTTGAAATGAAGTGGAAACAACAGTGATTCATCCACTTTGTGCCCATTGAGAAAGCTTCTAACCACAGGAGGTTGGTCATTTACATTTACATCATTTATCAGACGCTCTTATCCAGAGCGACTTACAAATTGGTGCATTCAACTTATGATAGCCAGTGGGACAACCACTTTTTTTTTTTTTATGGGAGTGGGAGGTAAAATGATTACTTTATACTATTCCACGTATTCCTTAAAGAGGTAGAGTTTCAAGTGGGGAGGATAATAATAATAATAATAATAATAATAATAATATGCCATTTAGCAGACGCTTTTATCCAAAGCGACTTACAGTCATGCGTTCATACATTTTTGTGTATGGGTGGTCCCGGGGATCGAACCCACTACCTTGGCGTTACAAGCACCGTGCTCTACCAGCTGAGCTACAGAGGACCACAGGATGGGCTCGTGGTAACGGCTGGAGCGGAATAGGTGGAATGGTATCAAATACATCAAACGCGTAGTTTCCAGGTGTTTGATGCCACTCCATTTGCTCCGTTCCAGCCATTATTATCAGCCGTCCTCCCCTCAGCAGCCTCCACTGCTTCTAACTAACACCTTGGGCTCTATTTTAACAAACCTAACGCAATTGTAAATCTAAGCGCAGGCGGTAGGAAACGTTATAGGTTCAGGGGTGTTTCAGAAATATTTTTGCTATTTTCACTATTGCAAATATCGGCGTACTTGCTGGCCTTGGCCGAAAGGGCTCAGTTTTGATGAATAAACAAGTTGTGGGTGTGTCAAGCCTTGGCCCCTCACTGGCCAATCAAAACGTGCTCCATGGCGAAATATGTGGTTGCTTCAAGTTGTGTATTTATGTTTTTTTTATGTATTGCCTTCGAATCAACTCCAATTCCAATGTTAATCCGTTATAGTTTGTTAAATGGCTTACAGAAATTAAATAACAAAATGTAGACCTATCTTTGCTAAATACGTTATCTTGAACCCATTTGCAGTCCACATTGTTCTAAGTAATTCACACTGATATAGGGGCTAGACCTAGTGTAAATTACATTATGGCTGAGCATGGACATGCCAAACATCGTCAATAAGAAGATTAAATTAATTATTGATAAGGCATAAAAAGAGAACAAATATTTCTAATCAAATTCGAAACAAAACAACTTGTTTTAAATAGGCTATGTCACACTTAAAGGCACCATCATTTCTCCCCATGGGCATATCATATTAAAACAACGCAGACTATGAAGGGTTTTACGCACATCCAAACTTTTCACAGTAGCTGGACAAAGATCCAATATCAATAGAAAGGGGGAATGTTCACCATTATACTGCTCACAAATAGGCCTATGTTTTTTGAACATAATCGGAACCATTTTACAGATCAGATCGCATTCACACATCTCCAGAAGTGGCCTTGTAAGAGTGTCACCGACGTTGTCACCATAAAACCACGAAGGTGAATCATTCTAAGTTTGCTTGTAATAAAATGTAACGAAAAATAAGCGATCTATTTTTTTTTTAAAACAACAACAATAAATAAATGTAATGATCATAAAATCGCCAGGATAAAAAACTGAAAACAAGCAATTTTTACAGGTTACAGATCACTTCTAAATACGAGGTTCACCGTTATCTCTCGTTTTATGATGGGCATGGACACGTAGCCTACTTCCTGGAGGGGGTTTTACTCACATCCAAAACAGGACCTGCATGGCTGAAATAATGTGGGCCTGCCTTTAACGAATAGATAAAAAGGGAACGTCAGCTCACTGTTTACTCCTCTCAAATGTATTTATATTGTTTTTATATATACAGTGCATTCGGAAAGTATTCAGACCCCTTCCCTTTTTTAACATTTTGTTACGTTACAGCCTTAATGTAAAATGGATTAAATTGTTTTATTCCCCCCTCATCAGTCTACACACAATACCCCATAATGACAAAGCGAAAACGGGTTTTTAGACATTTTTGCGGATATATTAAAACAAAAAAACAGAAATACCTTATTTACAAGTATTCAGACCCTTTACTGTGAGACTCGAAATTGAGCACAGGTGCATCCTGTTTCCATTGATCATCCTTGAGATGTTTCTACAACTCCATTGGAGTCCACTTGTGATAAATTCAATTGATTGGACATGATTTGGAAAGGCACACACCTGTCTGTATAAGGTCCCACAGTTGACATTGCATGTCAGAGCAAAAACCAAGCCATGAGGTCGAAGGAATTGTCCGTAGAGCTCCGAGACAGGATTGCATCGAGGCACAGATCTGGGGAAGGGTACCAAAAAATGTCTGCATCATTGAAGGTCCCCAAGAACACAGTTGCCTCCATCATTCTTAAATGGAAGGAGTTTGGAACCACCAAGACTCTTCCTAGAGTTGGCCGCCCGGCCAAACTGAGCATCGGTGGAGAAGGGCCTTGGTCAGGGAGGTGACCAAATACCCAATGGTCACTCTGACAGAGCTCCAGAGTTCCTCTGTGGAGATGGGAGAATCTTACAGAAGGACAACCATCTCTGCAGCACTCCACCAATCAGGCCTTTATGGTAGTGGCCAGACGGAAGCCACTCCTCAGTAAAAGGCACATGATAGCCCACATGGAGTTTGCCAAAAGGCACCTAAAGGACTCTCAGACCATGAGAAACAAGATTCTCAGGTCTGATGAAACCAAGATTGAACTCTTTGGCCTGAATGCCAAGCGTCACGTCTGGAGGAAACCTGGCACCATCCCTACGGTGAAGCATGGTGGTGGCAGCATCATGCTGTGGGGATGTTTTTCAGCAGCAGGGACTGGGAGACTAGTCAAGATAAGGGAAAGATGAACAGAGCAAAGTACAGAGAGATCCTTGATGAAAACCTGCTCCAGAGCGCTCAGGACCTCAGACTGGGGCGAAGGTTCACCTTCCAACAGGACAATGACCCTAAGCACATAGCCAAGACAATGCAGGAGTGGCTTCGGGACAAGTCTCTGAATGTCCTTGAGTGGCCCAGCCAGAGCCCGGACTTGAACCCAGTCGAACATCTCTGGAGAGACCTGAAAATAGCTGTGCAGCGACGCTCCCCATCCAACCTGACAGAGCTTGAGAGGATCTGCAGAGAAGAATGGGAGAAACTCCCCAAATACAGGTGTGCCAAGCTTGTAGCGTCATACCCAAGAAGACTTGAGGCTGTAATCGCTGCCGAAGGTGCTTCAACAAAGTTCTGAGTAAAGGGTCTGAATACTTACGTAAATTTGATATTTCCGTTTTTTTATTTTTTATAAATGTGCAAACATTTCTAAAAACCTGTGTTTGCTTTGTCATTGTGGGGTGTTGTGTGTAGATTGAGGATTTCATCCATTTTAGAATAAGGCTGTAACATAATAAATTGTGAAAAGTCAAAGGGTCTGAATACTTTCCGAATGCACAGTGTTTACAAATATTTACTTTATTTATTTTATTTTATTTCACCTTTATTTAACCAGGTAAGCCAGTTGAGAACAAGTTCTCATTTACAACTGCGACCTGGCGAAGATAAAGCAAAGCAGTGCGATAAAAACAACAACACAGTTACAATTTCGTATTAACACTGGAATGATAGATGATGTGCAAATAGAGATACTGGGGTGCAAATTAGCTAAACAAATAACAATATGGGGATGAGGTAGTTGGGAGGGCTAATTTCAGATGGGCTGTGTACAGGTGCAGTGATCGGTAAGCTGCTCTGACAACTGAAGCCTAAAGTTAGTGAGGGAGATAATAGTCTCCAGCTTCAGAGATCTTTGCAGTTCGTTCCAGTCATTGACAGCAGAGAACTGGAAGGAATGGTGGCCAAAGGAGGTGTTGGCTTTGGGGATGACCTGTGAGATATACCTGCTGGAGCGCAGACTACGGGTGGGCGTTGCTATGGTGACCAGTGAGCTAAGATAAGACAGGGATTTGCCTAGCAGTGATTTATAGATGACCTGGAGCCAGTGGGTTTGGCGATGAATATGTAGTGAGGGCCAGCCAACAAGAGCGTACACGTCACAATGGTGGGTAGTATATGGGGCTTTGGTGACAAAACGAATGGCACTGTGATAGACTACATCCAATTTGCTGAGTAGAGTGTTGGAGGATATTTTGTAAATGACATCGCCGAAGTCAAGGATCGGTAGGATAGTCCGTTTTACAAGGGTCATGTTTGGCAGCAAGGCCAAACATGCCGCAGGGCCAGGGCAAGACGGATTACCAGGACGTGTACTCCGAGCATGTGCTGACCAACTGGCAAGTGTCTTCACTGACATTTTCAACATGTCCCTGACTGAGGTTGTAATACCAACATGTTTCAAACAGACCACCATAGTCCCCGTGCCCAAAGACTCTAAGATAACCTGCCTAAATGACTACCGACCCGTAGCACTGACGTCTGTAGCCATGAAGTGCTTTGAAAGGCTGGTCATGGCTCACATCAACACCATTATCCCAGAAACCCTAGACCCACTCCAATTTGCATACCGCCCCAACAGATCCACAGATGATGCAATCTCTATTGCACTCCACACTGCCCTTTCCCACCTGGACAAGAGGAACACCTATGTGAGAATGCTATTCATTGACTACAGCTCAGCATTCAACACCATAGTGCCCTCAAAGCTCATCACTTAGCTAAGGATCCTGGGACTAAACACCTCCCTCTGCAACTGGATCCTGGACTTCCTGACGGGCCGCCCCCAGGTGGTAAGGGTAGGTAACAACACATCTGCCACACTGATCCTCAACACGGGGGCCCCTCAGGGGTGCGTGCTCAGTCCCCTCCCGTACTCCCTGTTCACCCATGACTGCATGGCCAGGCACGACTCCAACACCATCATTAAGTTTGCCGACGACACAGCAGTGGTAGGCCTGATCACCGACAACGATGAGACAGCCTATAGGGAGGAGGTCAAAGACCTGGCCATGTGGTGCCAGGATAACAACCTCTCCCTCAACGTGACCAAGACAAAGGAGATGATTGTGGACTACAGGAAAAAAAAGAGGACTGAGCACGCCCCCATTCTCATCGACGGGGCTGCAGTTGAACAGGTTGAGAGCTTCAAGTTCCTTGGTGTCCACATCACCAACGAACTATCATGGTCCAAACACACCAAGACAGTCGTGAAGAGGGCACGACAAAGCCTATTCCCCCTCAGGAGACTGAAAAGATTTGGCATGGGTCCTCAGATCCTCAAAATTTTTTACAGCTGCACCATCGAGAGCATCCTGACTGGTTGCATCACCGCCTGGTATGGCAACTGCTTGGCCTCCGACCGTAAGGCACTACAGAGGGTAGTGCGTACGGCCCAGTACATCACTGGGGCCAAGCTTCCTGCCATCCAGGACCTCTATACCAGGCGGTGTCAGAGGAAGGCCCTCAAAATTGTCAAAGACTCCAGCCACCCTAGTCATAGACTGTTCTCTCTGCTACCGCACGGCAAGCGGTACCGGAGTGCCAAGTCTAGGTCCAAAAGACTTCTCAACAGCTTCTACCCCCAAGCCATAAGACTCTAAACAGCTAATCATGGCTACCCGGGCTATTTGCACTGCCCCCCCCACCCCATCATTTTACGCTGCTGCTACTCTGTTAATTATTTATGCATAATCACTTTAACTCTACCCACATGTACATATTACTACAACTATCTCAACTAGCCGGTGCCCCCGCACATTGACTGCACTGGTACCCTCCTGTATATATAGCCTCCCTACTGTTATTTTATTTTACTTCTGCTCTTTTTTTCTCAACACTTTTTTGTTTTATTCTACTTTTTTTATTAAAAATAAATGCACTGTTGGTTAAGGGCTGTAAGTAAGCATTTCACTGTAATGTCTGCACCTGTTGTATTCGGCGCATGTGGCCAATAAAATTTGATTTGATTTGTTACGAAATAGGAAGCCGATTCTAGATCTAACTTTTGATTGGAGATGCTTAATGTAAGTCTGGAAGGAGAGTTTACAGTCTAACCAGACACCTAGGTATTTGTAGTTGTCCACATACTCTAGGTCAGACCCGCCGAGAGTAGTGATTCTAGTCGGGTGGGCGGGTGCAAGCAGCGTACGGTTGAAGAGCATGCATTAGTTTTACTAGTGTTTAAGAGCAGTTGGAGGCTACGGAAGGAGTGTTGTATGGCGTTGAAGCTCGTTTGGAGGTTTGTTAACACAGTGTCCAATGAAGGGCCAGATGTATACAAAATGGTGTTGTCCGCATAGAGGTGGATCCGAGCGTCACCAGCAGCAAGAGCAACATAATTGATATACACAGAGAATAGAGTCGGCCCGAGAATTTAACCCTGTGGCACCCCCATAGAGTCTGCCAGATGTCCAGACAACAGGCCCTCCGATTTGACACATTGAACTCTATCTGAGAAGTAGTTGGTGAACCAGGCGAAGCAGTCATTTGAAAAACCAAGGCTATTTAGTCTGCCAATAAGAATGCAGTGGTTGACAGAGTCGAAAGCCTTGGCCAGGTCGATGAAGACGGCTGTGCAGTACAGTCTTTTATCGATCACGGTTATAATATCGTTTAGGACCTTGAGCGTGGCTGAGGTGCACTCATGACCAGCTCGGAAACCAGATTGCATAGTGGAGAAGGTACGGTGGGATTCGAAATGGTCGGTGATCTGTTTGTTAACTTGGCTTTCAAAAACTTTCGAAAGGCAGGGCAGGATGGATATACAGTGGGGATAAAAAGTATTTAGTCAGCCACCAATTGTGCAAGTTCTCCCACTTAAAAAGATGAGAGAGGCCTGTAATTTTCATCATAGGTACATGTCAACTATGACAGACAAAATGAGAAAAAAAAATCCAGAAAATCACATTGTAGGATTTTTTATGAATTTATTTGCAAATTATGGTGGAAAATAAGTATTTGGTCAATAACAAAAGTTTCTCAATACTTTGTTATATACCCTTTGTTGGCAATGACACAGGTCAAATGTTTTCTGTAAGTCTTCACAAGGTTTTCACACACTGTTGCTGGTATTTTGGCCCATTCCTCCATGCAGATCCCCTCTAGAGCAGTGATGTTTTGGGGCTGTCGCTGGGCAACAAGGACTTTCAACTCCCTCCAAAGATTTTCTATGAGGTTGAGATCTGGAGACTGGCTAGGCCACTCCAGGACCTTGAAATGCTTCTTACGAAGCCACTCCTTCGTTGCCCGGGCGGTGTGTTTGGGATCATTGTCATGCTGAAAGACCCAGCCACGTTTCATCTTCAATGCCCTTGCTGATGGAAGGAGGTTTTCACTCCCCATTCATTCTTTCCTTTACACGGATCAGTCGTCCTGGTCCCTTTGCAGAAAAACAGCCCCAAAGCATGATGTTTCCACCCCCATGCTTCACAGTAGGTATGGTGTTCTTTGGATGCAACTCAGCATTCTTTGTCCTCCAAACACGACGAGTTGAGTTTTTACCAAAAATATATATTTTGGTTTCATCTGACCATATGACATTCTCCCAATCCTCTTCTGGATCATCCAAATGCACTCTAGCAAACTTCAGACGGGCCTGGACATGTACTGGCTTAAGCAGGGGGACACGTCTGGCACTGCAGGATTTGAGTCCCTGGCGGCGTAGTGTGTTACTGATGGTAGGCTTTGTTACTTTGGTCCCAGCTCTCTGCAGGTCATTCACTGTGGTTCTGGGATTTTTGCTCACCGTTCTTGTGATCATTTTGACCCCACGGGGTGAGATCTTGCGTGGAGCCCCAGATCGAGGGAGATTATCAGTGGTCTTGTATGTCTTCCATTTCCTAATAATATTCCCACAGTTGATTTCTTCAAACCAAGCTGCTTACCTATTGCAGATTCAGTCTTCCCAGCCTGGTGCAGGTCTACAATTTTGTTTCTGGTGTCCTTTGACAGCTCTTTGGTCTTGGCCATAGTGGAGTTTGGAGTGTGACTGTTTGAGGTTGTGGACAGGTGTCTTTTATACTGATAACAAGTTCAAACAGGTGCCATTAATACAGGTAACGAGTGGAGGACAGAGGAGCCTCTTAAAGAAGAAGTTACAGGTCTGTGAGAGCCAGAAATCTTGCTTGTTTGTAGGTGACCAAATACTTATTTTCCACCATAATTTGCAAATAAATTCATTAAAAATCCTACAATGTGATTTTCTGGATTTTTTTTCCTCAATTTGTCTGTCATAGTTGACGTGTACCTATGATGAAAATTACAGGCCTCTCTCATCTTTTTAAGTGGGAGAACATGCACAATTGGTGGCTGACTAAATACTTTTTTCCCCACTGTAGGTCTATAACAGTTTGGATCTAGAGTGTCACCCCCTTTGAAGAGGGGGATGACCGCGGCAGCTTTCCAATCTCTGGGGATCTCAGACGTTACGAAAGAGAGGTTGAACAGGCTAGTAATAGGGGTTGCGACAATTTCGGCGGCTAATTTTAGAAAGAAAGGGTCCAGATTGTCTATCCCAGCTGATTTCTAGGGGTCCAGATTTTTCAGGTCTTTCAGAACATCAGCTGTCTGAATTTGTGTAAAAGAGAAGCGGGGGGGCATGGGGAAGTTGCAGTGGAGGGTGCAGAGCTGGTGGCCGGGGTAGTGGTAGCCAGTTGGAAAGCATGGCCAGCCGAAGCAAAATGCTTGTTGAAATTCTCGATTATTGTAGATTTATCGGTGGTGACAGTGTTTCCTAGCCTCAGTGCAGTGGGAAGTTGGGAGGAGGTGCTCTTATTCTCTATGGACTTTACAGTGTCCCAAAACATTTTGGAGTTAGTGCTACAGGATGCACATTTCTGTTTGAAAAAGCTAGCCTTTGCTTTCCTAACTGATTGTGTATATTGGTTCCTGACTTCCCTGAAAAGTTGCATATCGCGGGGGCTGTTCGATGCTAATGCAGTACGCCACAGGATGTTTTTGTGCTGGTCAAGGGCAGTCAAGTCTGAGGAGAACAAGGGGCTATATCTGTTCTTAGTCCTGAAGTTTTTGAATGGGGCATGCTTATTTAAGATTGAGAGGAAAGCACTTTTAAAGAACAACCAGGCATCCTCTAATGACGGAATGAGGTCAATATCCATCCAGGACACCCGGGCCAGGTCAATTAGAAAGGCCTGCTCGCTAAAGTGTTTTAGGGAGCGTTTGACAGTGATGAGGGGTGGTCGTTTGACCGCGGACCCATTACAGATGCAGGCAATAAGGCAGTGATCGCTGAGATCCTGGTTGAAGACAGCGGAGGTGTATTTAGAGGGTAAATTTGTCAGGATGATATCTATGAGGGTGCCCATGTTTACAGATTTAGGGTTGTACCTGGTAGGTTCGTTGATAATTTGTGTGAGATTGAGGGCATCTAGTTTATATTGTAGGTTGGCCGGGGTGTTAAGCCTATCCCAGTTTAGGTCACCAAGCAGTATGAACTCTGAGGATAGATGGGGGGCAATCAGTTCACATATGGTGTCCAGGGCACAGCTCAGGGCTGAGGGAGGTCTGTAGCAAGCGGCAACAGTGAGAGACTTATTTCTGGAAAGGTGGATCTTTAGAAGTAGAAGCTCAAACTGTTTGGGCACAGACCTGGATAGTATGATAGAGCTCTGCAGGCTATCTCTACAGTAGATTACAACCCCACCCCCTTTGGCAGTTCTATCGAGACGGAAAATGTTGTAGTTGGGGATGGAAATTTCAGAATTTTTGGTGGCCTTCCTAAGCCAGGATTCAGACACTGCTAGAACATCAGGGTTGGCGGAGTGTGCTAATGCAGTGAATAACTCAAACTTAGGTAGGAGGCTTCGGATGTTAACGTGCAAGAAACCAAGGCTTTTACGGTTACAGAAGTCAACAAATGATAACGCCTGGGGAGTAGGAGTGATACTGGGGGCTATAGGGCCTGGGTTAACCTCTACATCACCAGAGGAACAGAGGAGGAGTAGAATAAGGATACGGCTAAAGGCTTTAAGAACTGGTCTTCTGGTGCGTTGGGTACAGAGAAAAAAAGGGGCAGATTTCCGGGCGTTGTAGAATAGATTCAGGGCATTATGTACAGACAAGGATATGGAAGGATATGAGTACAGTGGAGGTAAACCTAAGTGTTGGGTAACGATGAAAGAGATAGCATCACTGGTGGATGGGTTTATATTAATATACAGTTGAAGTCGAACCCTAAAGGCTGAAGAAATAATTCCCAGAGGCTCATCCTAAATTCCCCCATAGGTCCAACCATAGATTGTATATATACTAAACAAAAATATACAGTTGAAGTCGGAAGTTTGCAGATCTTCTCCAAGTCATTAAGGTTTCGAGGCTGACGTTTGGCAACTCGAAACTTCAGCTCCCTCCACAGATTTTCTATGGGATTAAGGTCTGGAGACTGGCTAGGCCACTCCAGGACCTTAATGTGCTTATTCTTGAGCCACTCCTTTGTTGCCTTGGCCGTGTGTTTTGGGTCATTGTCATGCTGGAATAACCATCCACGACCCATTTTCAATGCCCTGGCTGAGGGAAGGAGGTTCTCACCCAAGATTTGACGGTACATGGCCCCGTCCATCGTCCCTTTGATGCGGTGAAGTTGTCCTGTCCCCTTAGCAGAAAAACACCCCCAAAGCATAATGTTTCCACCTCCATGTTTGACGGTAGGGATGGTGTTCTTGGGGTCATAGGCAGCATTCTTCCTCCTCCAAACACGGTGAGTTGAGTTGATGCCAAAGAGCTCGATTTTGGTCTCATCTGCCCACAACACTTTCACCCAGTTCTCCTCTGAATCATTCAGATGTTCATTGGCAAACTTCAGACGGGCCTGTATATGTGCTTTCTTGAGCAGGGGGACCTTGCGGGCGCTGCAGGATTTCAGTCCTTCACGGCGTAGTGTGTTACCAATTGTTTTCTTGGTGACTATGGTCCCAGCTGCCTTGAGATCATTGACAAGATCCTCCCGTGTAGTTCTGGGCTGATTCCTCGCCGTTCTCATGATCATTGCATCTCCACGAGGTGAGATCTTGCATGGAGCCCCAGGCCGAGGGAGATTGACAGTTATTTTGTGTTTCTTCCATTGCACCAACTGTTGTCACCTTCTCACCAAGCTGCTTGGCGATGGTCTTGTAGCCCATTCCAGCCTTGTGTAGGTCTACAATCTTGTCCCTGACATCCTTGGAGAGCTCTTTGGTCTTGGCCATGAGAGTCTGATTGATTGCTTCTGTGGACAGGTGTCTTTTATACAGGTAACAAGCTGAGATTAGGAGCACTCCCTTTAAGAATGTGCTCCTAATCTCAGCTCGTTACCTGTATAAAAGACACCTGGGAGACAGAAATCTTTTCTGATTTTTTTGTTGTTATTCTGTCTCTCACTGTTCAAATAAACCTACCATTGAAATTATAGACTGATCATTTCTTTGTCAGTGGGCAAACGTACAAAATCAGCAGGGGATCAAATACTTTTTTCCCTCACTGTATATTCAGGTCTTGCCATAGATTTTCAAGTAGATTTAAGTTAAAACTGAAATTCGGCCACTCAGGAACATTCACTGTCTTCTTGGTAAGCAACTCCAGTGTAGATTTGGCCTTGTGTTTTAGGTTATTGTCCTGCTGAAAGGTGAATTCATCTCCCAATGTCTGGTGGAAAGCAGACTGAACCAGGTTTTCCTGTAACAACAACATTTGGAAAAAGTCAAGAGGTGTGAAGGCACTGTACGCTGCTGCTACTGTTTATTATCTATCCTTTTGCCTAGTCACTTTAACCCTATATATACATACAGTTGAAGTCGGAAGTTTAAATACACCTTAGCCAATTACATTCACTCTCAGTTTTTCACAATTCCTGTCATTTAATTCTAGTAAAACGTCCCTGTCTTAGGTCAGTTAGGATCACCCCTTTATTTTAAGAATGTGAAATGTCAGAATAATAGTAGAGAGAATGATTTATTTAAGCTTTTATTTATTTTATCACATTCCAAACATTTCGGGTAGCCTTCCACAAGTTTCACACAATAAGTTGGGTGAATTTTGGCCCATTCCTCCTGACAGAGCTGGTGTAACTGAGTCAGGTTTGTAGGCCTCCTTGCTCGCACATGCTTTTTCAGTTCTACCCACAAATGTTCTATAGGATTGAGGTCAGGGCTTTGTGATGGCCACTCCAATACCTTGACTTTGTTGTCCTTAAGCCATTTTGCTACAACTTTGGAAGTATGCTTGGGGTCATTGTCCATTTGGAAGACACATTTGCGACCAAGCTTTAACTTCCTGACTGATGTCTTGAGATGTTGCTTCAAGATATCCACATAATTTTCCTTCCTCATGATGCCATCTATTTTGTGAAGTGCACCAGTCCCTCCTGCAGCAAAGCACCCCCACAGCATGATGCTGCCACCCCCGTGCTTCATGGTTAGGATGGTGTTCTTCGGCATGCAAACATCCCCCTTTTTCCTTCAAACATAACGATGGTCATTATGGCCAAACAGTTCTATTTTTGTTTATGGTGTTTATACTTGCATACTATTGTTTGTACAGATGAACATGGTACCTTCAGGCGTTTGGAAATTGCTCCCAAGGATGAACCAGACTTGTGGAGGTCTACAATTTCTTTTCTGAGGTCTTGGCTGATTTCTTTTGATTTTCCCATGATGTCAAGCAAAGAGGCATTGATTTTGAAGGTAGGCCTTGAAATACATCCACAGGTACACCTCCAATTGATTCAAATGATGTCAATTAGCCTATCAGAAGCTTCTAAAGACATGACATCATTTTCTGGAATTTTCTAAGCTGTTTAAAGGCACAGTCAACTTAGTGTATGTAAACTTCTGACCCACTGGAATTGTGATACAGTGCATTTTAAGTGAAATAATATGTCTGTAAACAATTGTTGGAAAAATTACTTGTGTCATGCACAAAGTAGATGTCCTAACCGACTTGCCAAAACTATAATTTGTTAACAAGAAATTTGTGGAGTGGTTGAAAAACAAGTTTTAATGACTCCAACCTAAGTGTATGTAAACTTCCGACTTCAACTGTATCTACCTCAATTACCTCGTATCCCTGCACATTGACTCTGTACTGGTACCCCCTGTGTATAACCAAGTTATTACCTCATTTCCCTAACCTTTGTATAGCCAAGGAAAGTGGAGAGCGCGCCTTCAGCTTTGTGCGTTGTGCCCGGCCCCCGTGATCTGCGATTTTCCGTGAATCTGATTGGTCAAGACACACACAGAGCCTGCAGCGGCACTCAGATATGAAGGATAAATAGTTAGCGAGTTGACAAATGATGAGGCAAATTGGTAAAAAAGCACTTTGCCCCTGTTTTTGATGCTTTTGCGTCAATATGGATATGATAACTATCCAGATATGCTAGCTATCCAGATATGCTAGCTATCCAGATATGCTAGCTATCCAGATATGCTAGCTATCAAATCAAATCAAATTTTCAAATAAAATCACATTTTATTTGTCACATGCTCCGAATACAACTGGTGTAGACTTTACCGTGAAATGCTGACTAAACCAACAATGCAGTTTTAAGAAAATAGAGTTAAGAAAATATTTACAAAATAAACTAAAGTAAGGAACATTAGAATAACAATAATGAGGCTATATACAGGGGGGTACCGGTACCAAGTCAATGTGCGGTGGTACATTTACATTTTACATTTTAGTCATTTAGCAGACGCTCTTATCCAGAGCGACTTACATGAGCAATTAGGGTTAAGTGCCTTGCTCAAGGGCACATCGACATATTTTTCACCTAGTCGGCTCGGGGATTAGAACCAGCGACCTTTCGGTTACTGGCACAACGCTCTTAACCACTAAGCTACCTGCCGAACCACAGGTTCGTACAGGTTAGTCGACGTAATTTGTACATGTATGTAGGGGTAAAGTGACTATGCATAGATAATAAACAGCGAGTAGCAGCAGTGTAAAAACAAAGGGGGGCCTACCACCGTTGTGTCGTCAGCAAACTTAATGATGGTGTTGACGTCGTGCTTGGCCACGCAGTCGTGGGTGAACAGAGGGTACAGGAGGGGACTAAGCACGCACCCCTGAGGGGCCCCCGTGTTGAGGATCAGCGTGGCAGATGTGTTGTTGCCTACCGTTACCACCTGGGGTCGGCCCGTCAGGAAGTCCAGGATCTAGTTGCAGAGGGAGGTGTTCAGTCCCAGGGTCCTTAGCTTAATGATGAGCTTGGAGGGCACTATGGTGTTGAACGCTAAGCTGTAGTCAATGAACAGTATTCTCACATAGGTGGTCCTTTTGTTCAGGTGGGAAAGGGCAGTGTGGAGTGCGATTGAAATTGCGTCATCTGTGGATCTGTTGGGGCGGTATGCGAATTGGAGTGTGTCTAGGGTTTCCGGGATGGTGGTGTTGATGTGAGCCATGACCAGCCTTTCAAAGCACTTCATGGCTACCGACGTGAGTGCTACAGGGCGGTAGTCATTTAGGCAGGTTGCCTTCGCTCTCTTGGGCACAGGGACTATGGTGGTCTGCTTGAAACATATAGGTATTGCAGATTTGGTCAGGGAGTGGTTGAAAATGTCAGTGAAGACACTTGCCAGTTGGTCCGCGCATGCTCTGAGTACACGTCCTGGTAATCCGTCTGGCCCCGCGGCCTTGTGAATGTTGACCTGTTTAAAGGTCTTGCTCACATCGGCTACGGAGAGCATGACCACACAGTCGTCCGGAACAGCTGGTGCTCTCATGCATGCTTCAGTGTTGCTTGCCTCGAAGCGAGCATAAAAGGCATTTAGCCCATCTGGTAGGCTCGCGTCACTGGGCAGCTCGCGGCTGGGTTTCCCATTTGTAGTCCATAATGGGTTTACAAGCCCTGCCACATCCGACGAGCGTCAGAGCCGGTGTAGTAGGATTCAATCTTAGTCCTTTATTGACGCTTTCCTGTTTCGTCTGAGGGCATAGTGGGATTTCTTATAGGCGTCCGGATTAGTGTCCTGCTCCTTGAAAGCGGCAGCTCTAGCCTTTAGCTTGGTGCGGATGTTGCCATGTTGCACGGCTTCTGGTTGGGATATGTACGTACGGTCACTGTGGGGATGACGTCGTCGATGCACTTATTGATGAAGCCGGTGCCTGAGGTGGTATACTCCTCAATGCCGTCTTACCGGACGTAGCTGTTCTGGCCTGCCGATGCACAGAAAACCCAGCCAACTTTAAATGGCCATGTACTCTTATAATCTCCACCCGGCACAGCCAGAAGAGGACTGACCACCCCTCATAGCCTGGTTCCTCTCTAGATTTCTTCCTAGGTCCCACCCTTCATCTTACCGGACCTAGCTGTTCTGTCCTGCCGATGCACAGAAAACCCAGCTAGCATATCTATGTGGAAGATGGATATGCTAGCTATCCAGATATGCTAGCTATTTACACGGAAGATGGATATGTTAGCTATCCAGATATGCTAGCTATCTACACGGAAGATGGATATGCTAGCTATCCAGATATGCTAGCTATCTACACGGAAGATGGATATGCTAGCTATCCAGATATGCTAGCTATCTACATGGAAGATGGATATGCTAGCTATCCAGATATGCTAGCTATCTACACGGAAGATGGATATGCTGGCTATCCAGATATGCTAGCTATCCACACGGAAGATGGAAACACATACATTTGCGCACCCTCCCTCCCCCTCAGGCACACACACAAACGCACTAGTGGTGCGCGAGTTTGTTCACCCGTACCTGCCCAAAGTTGCTAATAACCAATCCGAAACTGCCCGACTATATGTGATAAAGTGAAAATCTGAGGCCCGCACCCGACCCTAACCCACTGATATAGAAAATGCGCTGTAGGCTACAGTCGGAGACGGTGTAACGATTTTTTGACAAGGGGGCCTGATTTAGATATGTTTCTGCTTATAAATTCCGACATTTTGGTATGCTATTTGTTAGTCAACTTGTCTATAATTTTAATGAACAAAAATAGAAATGCAACATGTAAAGTGTCGATCCTATGTTTCATGAGCTGAAATAAAAGATCCCAGAAATGTTCCATACGCACAGAAAGCTTATTTCTCTCAAATGTTGTGCACAAATTTGTTTACATCCCTGTTTGTGAGCATTTCTCCTTTGCCAAGATAATCCACCCACCTGACAGGTGTGGCATATCAAGAAGCTGATTAAACAGCATGATCATTACACAGGTGCTGGGGACAATAAAAGGCCACTCTAAAATGTATAGTTTTGTCACACAACTCAATGCCACAGTTCTGAGGGAGCGTGCAATTGGCAAGCTGACTGCAGGAATGTCCACCAAAGCTGTTGCCAGAGAATGTAATGTTAATTTTTCTACCATAAGCCGCCTCCAGATCCTGAGGTCCATTGTCGTGCCATTCATCCGCCGCCATCACCTCATGTTTCAGCATGATAATGCACGGCCCCATGTCGCAAGGATCTGTACACAATTGCTGGAAGCTGAACGTTTTCCAGTTCTTCCATGGCCTGCATACTCACCAGACATGTCACCCGTTGAGAATGTGTGGGATGCTCTGGATCGACATGTACGACAGTGTGTTCCAGTTCCCGCTAATATCCAGCAACTTCGCACAGCCATTGAAGAGGAGTGGGACAACATTCTACAGGCCACAATCAACAGCCTGATCAACTCTATGCGAAGGAGATGTGTCACGCTGCATGAGGCAAATGGTGCTCACACCAGAGGTTTTCTGATCCACGCCCCTACCTTTTTTTGAAGGTATCTGTGACCAATTGATGCATATCTGTATTCCCAGTCATGTGAAATCCATAGATTAGGGCCTAATGAATGTATTTAAATTGACTGATTTCCTTATATGAACTGCAACTCAGTAAAACTTTGAAATTGTTGCATGTTGCATTTATACATGCATCTTTTCTTCTGTCAAATGTTGCCCCAGAAGACTAAATAAACTCTTGCTCATCAGAATAACGTCATAAATCGATAAAACTAATGCTTCAGTCCAGTTGACATCGGTAAAGTTTTCTCTGTCATCTCTGCTTCTTTCGCGGAGCAAAGATGTTTAGGGACCTGGGATAAAATGCAATCACAAAAAAAATCTTGAACGATTTTCTGTGTAAAATGTCCAAATGACATCAGTTTGACCGGATATAAGGAAATAGAAAGCTGTGAAAATGACCCAACATGTTTATGATAAGATTTCAGATCGGCTTGGATGCATATTTCATGTGGTTGAACAGCTTTTATGATGCTGATAAAGACAGCACCTCTACAGACGGTATCTAACTGTGCATTTGCATTCTCTGAAGATGTTGAAAGAAAGAAATCATATTTCTCCACTCCTGTTCCCAAGTCCAAATTTTGCCTACATTTGGTGTATCATTTTACTGCAAGAAATTCTCAATTCTGCAGGAGTTAATATTAATGCTGTGTGAGAGGTTATAGACCTACAGTCAGTCCACATTGTCTGTTTTGCCTCCGTAGATCAACGTTAATTTTTTCTGCCCGTTCCCTAAAGCGATTGACGTGTAGGGAGAGCTTTGTACGTGTCTCTGTGTGTGGAGTAAAGGTGGTCTAGAGTTTTTTTTCCCTCTGGTTGCACATTTAACATGCTGGTAGAAATGAGGTAGAACGGATTTAAGTTTCCCTGCATTAAAGTCCCCGGCCACTAGGAGCGCTGCCTCTGGATGAGCGTTTTCCTGTTTACTTATGGCCTTATACAGCTCATTGAGTGCAATCTTAGTGCCAGCCTCGGTTTGTGGTGGTAAATAGACAGCTACGAAAAATATAGATGAAAACTCTCTTGGTAAATAGTGTGGTCTACAGCTTACCATGAGATACTCTACCTCAGGCGAGCAAAACCTTGAGACTTCCTTAGTATTAGATTTTATGCACCAGCTCTTGTTTACAAATATACACAGACCGCCACCCCTTGTCTTACCGGAGTCAGCCGTTCTATCCTGCCGATGTAGCGTATATCCCACCAGCTGTATGTTATCCATATAGTCGTTCAGCCACGACTCTGTGAAACATAAGATATTACAGTTTTTAATGTCCTGTTGGTAGGATAACCTTAGTCTTAGGTTGTCCAATTTATTTTCAAATGATTGAACACTGTTGCCATGATTTTCACTTTTATCGAACCTTTATCGAACCAGAAAAGTCCCTCTTATGCAAGGGTGATTGTCATGTTATTTCTAACTTGTGTGTGTCTGTTTGTCGTTACAGGTGCCAGACTAACCTCGAGACAGCTGTTGATCTATCTCCCTATCCACACACCAGAGGATGACACTACAATAGACAGTAGACACTTTTCAATTCTCTCTGCTGCTTCACAGCCCGCCTTTCACCATGCTACCTAAAGAGCACAACAGGTATAGCACCGTACACCTCTACCTGTCCTTCCACCTGTCCTTCCACCTGACCTTCCACGTCTACTACACCTGTCCTTCCAACTGTCCTTCCACCTGACCTTCCACGTCTACTACACCTGTCCTCACCTGTCCTTTTACCTGTCCTTCTCCTGTCCTTCCACCTGACCTTCCATGTCTACTATACCCGTCCTTCTACCTGTCCTTCCATGTGTACTTCCACGTCTACTCCCCATGTCCTTCCAGCTGTCTTTCTACCTGTCCTTTTAACCTGTCCTTTGTGTCTTTAGCTATTTACTTGTCAAAATATTACATTCTGTTTTTGAAGAAATGACTGATGTCTAACTAGTGTAAATCTGTCAAGTCTGTTGAAGTGTTTCTTGGAATGTTCTCTGTAGTGTTTTCGCATCATCCCAGTACTTAGTGTCTCTGTGTCACTCATAGTGAACATGATTCACATTCCTTCAGCACTTTTAACCTATGGAAACTGTACATGTTCTGTCTCATTCCTAACTCACGCACACACATACACACATACACACACACATTCCTTACCATTGAAATAACCAGCGTCATGTTCTAATGAGTCTGTTACAAACATTCCCAGATCTAATGCCTATGTGACTTGCCTAGTTAAATAAAGGTTAAATACATTTTTTTTTTTTTATGTGGATAGTAGTTGCACGGTGGTGTTAGACTTGAAATAATAATTTTTGTTGGTGGCCCACTCTGAAGGTATGCGCAAATTAAGGAGTGTGGCTTTAACGCTTGTTTCTACAGCAGTGGTAGATTTAAAAAGTTCTTAAAAATGATCCGTTGCTGATCTGTATCGGACACATGTTGGGAGGTCACAGATGTAAAGAGCAACATTTAACTCTCTCATGACTCTCATTTTATTGTTTTACTTAATTTAACCTTTTATTTATTTATTTTACTTTTATTTAACTAGGCAAGTCAATTAAGAACAGATTCTTATTTACAATGACGGCCTACCAAGAGGCAAAAGGCCTCCTGCGGAGAGGTGCTAATGGGATAAAAAAAAACTAAAAGTAGGACAAAACACATTTAGTGTGTAGAGCATGGTGCTTGCAATGCCAGAGTAGTGGGTTCGATTCCCGGGACCACGTAAAATGTATGTACGCATGACTGTAAGTCGCTTTGGATAAAAGCGTCTGCTAAATGGCATATTATATTATAGTGTAGAGCCTACAGCAGTCTATAGTGTAGAGTCTACAGCAGTCTATAGTGTAGAGTCTACAGCAGTCTACAGTGTAGTCTACAACAGTCTATAGTGTAGAGCCTACAGCAGTCTATAGTGTAGAGTCTACAGCAGTCTATAGTGTAGAGTCTACAGCAGTCTATAGTGTAGAGTCTACAGCAGTCTATAGTGTAGAGTCTACAACAGTCTATAGTGTAGAGTCTACAGCAGTCTATAGTGTAGAGTCTACAACAGTCTATAGTGTAGAGCCTACAGCAGTCTATAGTGTAGAGTCTACAGCAGTCTATAGTGTAGAGTCTACAACAGTCTATAGTGTAGAGTCTACAGCAGTCTATAGTGTAGAGTCTACAGCAGTCTACAGTGTAGAGTCTACAGCAGTCTATAGTGTAGAGTCTACAGCAGTCTACAGTGTAGAGCCTACAGCAGTCTATAGTGTAGAGTCTACAGCAGTCTATAGTGTAGAGCCTACAGCAGTCTACAGCAGTCTACAGTGTAGAGTCTACAGCAGTCTATAGTGTAGAGCCTACAGCAGTCTACAGTGTAGAGCCTACAGCAGTCTACAGTGTAGAGCCTACAGCAGTCTATAGTGTAGCCTACAGCAGTCTATAGTGTAGAGTCTACAGCAGTCTATAGTGTAGAGCCTACAGCAGTCTATAGTGTAGAGTCTACAGCAGTCTATAGTGTAGAGCCTACAGCAGTATATAGTGTAGAGCCTACAGCAGTCTATAGTGTAGAGTTTACAGCAGTCTATAGTGTAGAGCCTACAGCAGTCTATAGTGTAGAGCCTACAGCAGTCTATAGTGTAGAGCCTACAGCAGTCTATAGTGTAGAGCCTACAGCAGTCTATAGTGTAGAGTCTACAGCAGTCTACAGTGTAGCGTCTACAGCAGTCTATAGTGTAGAGCCTACAGCAGTATATAGTGTAGAGTCTACAGCAGTATATGCCTCATGACTCAGTGTATAAAGCATTTAGTTTTGTTTAATCATATCACTGTGTTGTTTCTATCAAGGCAGCCAGTAGCAATAGTAGTAGACCAGTCTCAACATGACTGAGAAGCCACATGCTCTCTCTCTCTCTCTCTCTCTCTCTCGCTCTCTCTCTTTCTCTCTCTCTCCCTCAGCATTCGCCAATGTATTCCCATATAGATTATTATATTACTTTATATTACTATTTAATTCTATGGGTTTCCCAATCCTGATTATCGTTCATTAAATGCCTGGGCTTGCTTGTCTTCCAACGGAGCTATTGGCTTACCGATGACTATATCGCCTGCTCACCCCCTCTCAACGTTTGAGTGATGGAATTCATCCAAACAGAGTTGCGGTTTGCAACGCTGATGCAATCTGGTATAAGTGGCGCTGAAAATAATCTCACTCCAGTGTGAGCTGTAGCCTATGTTATTGTGCTGTAGGTACAGATGTAGGATCTTAATTTGAGCCATTTTGCCACAGCAGGAAAAATAATCCTGCAGCAACAGGAAATGTTAATTATTATGTGGATTATACACTGCTCAAGAAAATAAAGGGAACACTTAAACAACACAATGTAACTCCAAGTCAATCACACTTCTGTGAAATCACTGTCCACTTAGGAAGCAACACTGATTGACAATACATTTCACATGCTGTTGTGCAAATGGAATAGACAACAGGTGGAAATTATAGGCAATTAGCAAGACACCCCCAATAAAGGACTGGTTTTGCAGGTGGTGACCACAGACCACTTCTCAGTTCCTATGCTTCCTGGCTGATGTTTTGGTCACTTTTGAATGCTGGCGGTGCTTTCACTCTAGTGGTAGCATGAGACGGAGTCTACAACCCACACAAGTGGCTCAGGTAGTGCAGCTCATCCAGGATGGCACATCAATGCGAGCTGTGGCAAGAAGGTTTGCTGTGTCTGTCAGCATAGTGTCCAGAGCATGGAGGCGCTACCAGGAGACAGGCCAGTACATCAGGAGACGTGGAGGAGGCCGTAGGAGGGCAACAACCCAGCAGCAGGACTGCTACCTCCGCCTTTGTGCAAGGAGGAGCACTGCCAGAGCCCTGCAAAATGACCTCCAGCAGGCCACAAATGTGCATGTGTCTGCTCAAACGGTCAGAAACAGACTCCATGAGGATGGAATGAGGGCCCGACGTCCACATGTGGGGGTTGTGCTTACAGCCCAACACCGTGCAGGACGTTTGGCATTTGCCAGAGGACACCAAGATTGGCAAATTCGCCACTGGCGCCCTGTGCTCTTCACAGATGAAAGCAGGTTCACACTGAGCACATGTGACAGACGTGACAGAGTCTGGAGACGCCATGGAGAACGTTCTGCTGCCTGCAACATCCTCCAGCATGACCGGTTTGGCGGTGGGTCAGTCATGGTGTGGGGTGGCCTTTCTTTGGGGGGCCGCACAGCCCTCCATGTGCTCGCCAGAGGTAGCCTGACTGCCATTAAGTACCGAGATGAGATCCTCAGACCCCTTGTGAGACCATATGCTGGTGCGGTTGGCCCTGGGTTCCTCCTAATGCAAGACAATGCTAGACCTCATGTGGCTGGAGTGTGTCAGCAGTTCCTGCAAGAGGAAGGCATTGATGCTATGGACTGGCCCGCCCGTTCCCCAGACCTGAATCCAATTGAGCACATCTGGGACATCATGTCTCGCTCCATCCACCAACGCCACGTTGCACCACAGACTGTCCAGGAGTTGGCGGATGCTTTAGTCCAGGTCTGGGAAGAGATCCCTCAGGAGACCATCCACCACCTCATCAGGAGCATGCCCAGGCGTTGTAGGGAGGTCATACAGGCACGTGGAGGCCACACACACTACTGAGCCTCATTTTGACTTGTTTTAAGGACATTACATCAAAGTTGGATCAGCCTGTAGTGTGGTTTTCCACTTTAATTTTGAGGGTGACTCCAAATCCAGAACTCCATGGGTTGATACTGTCACGGTTTACTAAGCCAGAACCCAGAAGCAGACCAGGACAAGGTAAATTGAAACAAAGGTGAGTGTTTATTTAATAGATCCACGAGTGAGGCTGAATAATCCGGGGAACAGAGCGGGTGGCGTGGATGGGTTGTTGAGGGTGCAGTGGTAGGTCCAATGATGGCTCGGCAGCCGCCGACCATCAGGCAGAGGTTGGGTGAAGGTTCCGGGTGAGTGACTGCAGATAGAACAAAACGGAGGTAAGTATACAGCAAGTCAAAAAGGTGCAAAACAACAAAACTAACGCTAGAAGTTCCAAGGCTGATACACGGACAAACATACTGTTCATGGCTAACGATCCGGCAGGGAATGGATGTTAGGACAGAGCCTAAGAAGGGTGATGATCAGGACCAGGTGTGCAGATTGCTGATGGGATGCAGGTGCGGAAATCAAGAGAGCTCCCGCCTAGCAACGTTGCCCGGCAACCAGGCAGGGAGCGTTCCAGAACCCTCGGGAAACTGGAGATCCCGAGCAGAAAAACTAATACCCAGACAGAAACCGACTCAGACTGCAGGGATCGTTACAGTACCCCCTCCGACCGAACGCCACCGGGCGGACTCCCGGAGCGCCAGGATGGAGGCGGTAGAAGTCACGAATGAGGTCAGCATCTAGGATCTGTCGCCGCGGAATCCAACTCCTCTCTTCAGGACCATACCCCTCCCAGTCCACGAGATACTGGAAACCCCGGCCCCGCCGTCTGGAATCCATGATGCGTCGCACCGTGTAGGCAGGACCACCTCCGATCATCCGAGGAGGAGGAGGAGGAGGCGGAGGAGGCAACAGAGGACTGAGGAAAACAGGCTTGAGGCAGGAGACATGAAAGGTGGGATGGACTCTGAGCGTCCTCGGTAGTTTGAGTCGAACTGCCACCGGATTGATCACCTTCTCCACCACAAACGGACCAATGAACTTCGGTAACAACTTCCTAGACTCAGTCCGTAAAGGAAGATCCCGTGTAGCCAACCAGACCCTATCTCCGATGGTATAGGTGGGAGCGGGGATCCGGCGACGATTCGCCTGGAGCTGATACCGGTCCGAAACTCTAAGGAGTGCCTTTCTGGCCCGATGCCAGGTCCGGTGGCAACGACGAATATGGGCCTGAACAGAGGGCACTGAGAGCTCCTTCTCCTGAGAAGGGAACAAGGGAGGTTGGTAGCCATACAGGCACTGGAAGGGAGACATCCCAGTGGCAGATGTAGGGGAGAGTATTGTGGGCATACTCAACCCAAGGCAACTGAGAGACCCAGGAGGTGGGGTTGGAAGAGACCAGGCAGCGTAGCGTGGATTCCATCTTCTGGTTGGCTCTCTCCGCCTGACCATTAGATTGGGGGTGAAACCCAGATGTGAGACTGACTGTAGCTCCAATGGCCAAACAGAAGGACTTCCAGACAGCAGAGGTAAACTGAGGGCCACGGTCGGAAAACGATATCACTGGGCAAACCGTGGACCCTGAAAACCTCCCCTAACCAGGATCTCGGACGTCTCCGAGGCAGAGGGAAGCTTGGCAATTGGCACAAAGTGGGGCGAACTTGCTGAATCTGTCCACGATAGTCAGAACGACCGTGTTCCCCTCAGAAGCGGGCAACCCAGTGACAAAGTCCAGGGCCAGATGCGACCATGGTCGCCGGGGAATAGGAAGGGGGTGAAGTAGTCCAGAGCTGGGCCGATTGGCACTCTTATTCTGCGCACACACTGGACAGGCAGCAACAAAACCCCGAGTATCCTCGGCCATGGCAGGCCACCAAAAACGTCTGCGAAGAAACGCCATCGTCCGAGCCACGCCAGGGTGACAAGCCATCTTGCTGGCGTGGGACCATTTGAGGACAGCAGGACGAACCGACTCAGGCACAAACAACCGACCGGGTGGACCGTTACCGGGACCGGGCTGCGTCCGAAGGGCCGCCATCACCTCCTCCTCAATCTTCCACATAACTGCTCCCACGACGCAGTTCCGGGGGAGAATTGTCTCGGTCTTGGACCCACTCTCTTCCGTCTTGGAGAACATCCGGGACAAGGCGTCCGCCTTGCCGTTCTTAGATCCAGGTCGGAACGTCAGGGAAAAATTGAATCGTCCGAAAAACAACGCCCACCTGGCCTGACGGGGAGTTGAGACGTCTAGCCGATTGCACGTAAGCAAGATTCTTGTGGTCAGTCCAGACAATAAACGGTTGCTCCGCCTCCAACCAGTGGCGCCACTCCTCCAAGGCAAGTTTCACCGCGAGAAGCTCCCGGTTACCCACATCGTAGTTCCTCTCCGCAGGCGAAAGGCGACGAGAGTAGTAGGCGCAGGGATGGAGTTTACTGTCCGTGGAGCATCGCTGCGACAGGATGGCGCCAACTCCCACATCAGACGCGTCCACTTCAACGACGAACTGACGGGCCGTGTCCGGTTGAGAGAGAATCGGTGCGTTGGTGAATCGCCTCTTCAAATCCAGAAATGCTCGATCCGCCTCCGGATTCCACTTGAAGGTCCTGATACTGGAAGTCAAGGCAGTTAACGGAGCGGCCACACGGCTGTAATCCCGGATGAATCTGCGGTAGAAATTCGCAAACCCCAAAAATCTCTGGAGCTGCAATCTCGTACCGGGCTGGGCCCATTCCAGAACCGCTCTAACCTTCTCCTGGTCCATCCTAATCTCTCCCCTGGAGATGATGTACCCGAGAAAGGATGTCGTGTGGGCGTGAAACTCGCACTTCTCGGCCTTCACGAACAGGCGATTCTCCAACAATCGCTGCAGAACCTGCCGGACATGCTGGACGTGGTCGGAAGGTTCCTTCGAGAAGATCAGAATGTCATCCAGGTAAACAAACACAAAGAGACCGATCATATCTCTCAGGACGTCGTTCACCATACTCTGGAATACCGCTGGAGCATTGGTCAGTCCAAACGGCATCACCTGATACTCGAGTGACCCATCGGTGTATTGAAACCCGTCAACCACTCGTCCCCCCTCTCTGATCCGGACCATGTGATACGCATTGCGTAGGTCTAGCTTGGTGAACACCGTAGCACCCTGTAAGGAGTCGAAGGCAGAACTCATCAAGGGCAGGGGATACTTGTTCTTGACCGTGATGTCATTCAACCCCCGATAATCAATACACGGTCGAAGAGAGCCATCCTTCTTACCCACAAAGAAGAATCCTGCCCCCCAGGGGGTGATGACGAGGGACGAACGAGACCAGCAGCTAGGGACTCCTTGATGTAGGTCTCCAAAGCCTCACGTTCAGGTCGGGAGATACTGTATAACCTTCCCTTGGGGTAGACAGCTCCAGGGAACAGGTTGATGGCACAATCATATGGTCGGTGGGGAGGGAGTGACAGAGCCTTCTGCTTACTGAACACTTCCCCCAAATCGTGATATGTCTCGGGAACCAGGGACAAATCTGGGGGTTTAGCCTCAATCACCTGACTGGGAACCGAATGGGGACAGACAGTCTTGAGACAGTTAGCATGACAATCAAGGCTCCAACTCGTTACCTTGCCCGTCACCCAATCGAACGTGGGATTGTGTTCCTTCAGCCAGGGGTATCCAAGGACCAGAGGAACATGGGAAGACGGCAGAATGAAGAATGAAATCATCTCCGAATGATTCCCCGACAACAGCATCTTAACCGGTTCAGTCCTCATCGTGATACGTGCCAGACTACTGCCGTTCAGAGTGGTCGCTTCAATGGCTTCCGGCAATTGCTCCTTGGAAAGCCCCAGCTGTTCCACCAACTCGGCATCAAGAAAGCTTCCATCGGCACCTGAATCGAGCAAAGCGTTAATCGCTAAGCTCTGATTCCTGTTCATAAGGGTAGCCGGGAA
The DNA here is from genome assembly GCF_020615455.1 of Coregonus clupeaformis. Taxonomy (NCBI): domain Eukaryota; kingdom Metazoa; phylum Chordata; class Actinopteri; order Salmoniformes; family Salmonidae; genus Coregonus; species Coregonus clupeaformis. The sequence goes on along the minus strand of NC_059215.1, from coordinate 49,147,292 downwards.
ACGGGGTCTGACAGAGGTATTGAGAGGTCGAAACTGGCTCGCTAAAAGTCCTCCCAACTTTAGCGAGCCGCGCAGTTTGACGACCGCCGGGAACAGGTGGCGAGGTAATGTCCCGAACCACCACAGTAGAGGCAACAGTTAGTCCTACGTCTGAGTTGGCGTTCCTCCTTGGTTAACCCGTGCCGCCCTACTTGCATTGGTTCAGAATCGGGAGACAGGACCTCTCCACTAATCCTGTGTGGTGGACGATGATCGACGTATTCTGGTCCAATCCCCGACCCGACTGGAACCTGAGAAGCTGATCGATTGGACGGAACCCATTGCTTCTCCCTCCTTCGCTCTCGGACTCGATTATCCACCCGAATAGACAAGGCTACCAAGCTGTCCAGGTCACTAGGCTCCGGATAGGAGATCAACTCATCCTTGAGCTGCTCCGACAGACCCTGGTAAAAGGCCGCTTGCAGAGACTCCTCATTCCACCCACTCTCCACAGCCAACGTCTTGAACTCGATCACGAAGTCGGCCACGCTGCGAGTTCCTTGGTGAAGCGAAAACAGGCGCCTAGCTGCGTCCCTCCCTCGGACGGAATGGTCGAAGAGCTTCCTCATCTCGGCCGTGAACCCCTGGTATGAAGCCATGCAGGGGTCTTGTCGTTCCCAAACGGCTGAAGCCCACTCCAGCGCTCGACCACGCAGTAACTCAATCACAAAGGCTATCCTAGCCTTGTCTGTGGCATAAGAGTAGGGCTGTAGATCGAACACTAACCCACACTGCATAAGGAAAGAACGGCATCTTCCCAGCTCCCCCTCATATTTATCCGGCGTCGGAACCTTGGGCTCACGGAAGGACACAGCTCCAGAAGCGGCAGGCGAGATGGGTGAAACCGGTAGTGGATCCTCCACCGGAAACTTGCGCTGGTTCTGGACCTCCGTCAGACCGGTAGAAAGGTTCCGAACTGCTAACGCGATCTCCTGTAGCTCCGTGCTATGATGGCCCAACATCTTCTCCTGATGGGTAATGGCATGGCGAACAGAGTCCAGGTCCGCTGGGTTCATTACTGGCCGGATCGTTCTGTCACGGTTTACTAAGCCAGAACCCAGAAGCAGACCAGGACAAGGTAAATTGAAACAAAGGTGAGTGTTTATTTAATAGATCCACGCAGTGAGGCTGAATAATCCGGGAACAGAGCGGGTGGCGTGGATGGGTTGTTGAGGGTGCAGTGGTAGGTCCAATGATGGCTCGGCAGCCGCCGACCATCAGGCAGAGGTTGGGTGAAGGTTCCGGGTGAGTGACTGCAGATAGAACAAAACGGAGGTAAGTATACAGCAAGTCAAAAAGGTGCAAAACAACAAAACTAACGCTAGAAGTTCCAAGGCTGATACACGGACAAACATACTGTTCATGGCTAACGATCCGGCAGGGAATGGATGTTAGGACAGAGCCTAAGAAGGGTGATGATCAGGACCAGGTGTGCAGATTGCTGATGGGATGCAGGTGCGGAAATCAAGAGAGCTCCCGCCTAGCAACGTTGCCCGGCAACCAGGCAGGGAGCGTTCCAGAACCCTCGGGAAACTGGAGATCCCGAGCAGAAAAACTAATACCCAGACAGAAACCGACTCAGACTGCAGGGATCGTTACAGATACATTTGATTTCCATTAATAATTTTTGTGTGATTTTGTTGTCAGCACATTCAACTATGTAAAGAAAAAAGTATTTAATAAGATTATTTCATTCATTCAGATCTAGGATGTGTTATTTTAGTGTTCCCTTTATTTTTTTGAACAGTTTAATTAAATTGTCATTTATGAAGGGATTATAGGGGAAAATCAAGTCTGACATTTCAGAGTGGAAATTGCAAACTTTAGAAACCTTTTGAAAAATGTTGTCAGCAACAACAAAAGAGTGATCAAATCAAGATCCTACATCTGTAGGCTACAATTGTTAATGCAGAATCACTCTGTAGTAGGTCTGAAACACTTTGAGTCCCACCGTCATGCAGGCATGATTTAACATTGTGTGTTTGAGCTACAGACTGCTGGGTTGTTGCATTGGATCAGTCTATTTCTTCTACCAGCCAGTAGTCTGTGTGATTAACGGGAGCTGAGTTAGAGCAGTGTTTGTGAGACAAGGGCGGATCCCGAAAACGGTTCTTCTCACAAAAACGTCTGTAAAGTCCGAACAGTTTGAGCTACAAACTATTATGGCCCATCTATGAAGATCTGAGACTCACGAACACGCACTTTTTGCTCTATGACACTCACAAGCTACACAAGAGTCGTTAGTCTTCTACATAGAAGATCATAGGAAATCCCAGGACATATAATACTGTAATAAGCTCACATAGTTGCTGTCACAAATTACAAACTCCACACAGTTGTCACTGACTAGTTGGATATTCATTTCCCACTGAGCAAACAATTTATGTACTTACAGCATTCTTTAGATTCATTTTTATCAGGTTTTTGCTTGGCGGACCAGCTACAGGACTGTTTCACTAGCACAGACTGGAATATGTTTTGGGATTCATCCGATGGCATTGAGGAGTTTAGTAACCGGCTTCATTAATAAGTGCATCGACAACGTCGTCCCCACAGTGACCGTACGTACAATCAGAAGCCATGGATTACAGGCAACATCTGCACTAAGCTAAAGGCTAAGAAATCCCGCTACGTCCTCCTCCGAACCATCAAACAGGCAAAGTGTCAATACAGGACTAAGATCGAATCCTACTACACCGACTCTGACACTCATCAGATGTGGCAGGGCTTGCAAACTATCAGAGAGTGCAAAGGGAAACCCAGCTGCGAGCTGCCCAGTGACGCGAGCCTACCAGACGAGCTAAATGCCTTCTATGCTCACTTCGAGGCAAACAACGCTGAGCCATGCATGAAAGCACCAGCTGTTCCGGACGACTGTATGATGTAAGACCTTTAAACAGGTTAATATTCATACTGATTACCAGGATGGGCAGGTAGCTTAGTGGGTAAGAGCGTTGTGCCAGTAACCGAAAGGTCGCTGGTTCTAATCCCCGAGCCGACTAGGTGAAAAATCTGTCGATGTGCCCTTAAGCAAGGCACTTAACCCTAATTGCTCCTGTAAATCGCTCTGGATGAGAGCGTCTGCTAAATGACTAAAAATGTAAAAAAATGATGTGTATTCAGAGCATGCGCTGGCAAGTGTCTTCACTGACATTTTCAACCTCTTCCTGACCCAGTCTGTAATACCTACATGTTTTAATCTGAACACCATAGTCCCTGTGCACAAGAACGCCAAGGTAACCTGTCTAAATGACTATCGCCCCATTGCACTCACATCTGTAGCCATGAAATGCTTTGAAAGGCTGGTCATGGCTCACATCAACACCATCATCCCAGACACCCTGGACCCACTCCAATTCGCATACCGTCCTAACAGATCCACAGATGACACAATCTCTATTGCACTCCACACTGCCCTTTCCCACCTGGACAAGAGGAACACCTATGTGAGAATGCTGTTCATTGACTACAGCTCAGCGCTCAACACCATAGTGCCCTCCAAGCTCATCACTAAGCTAAGGACCCTGGGACTGAACACCTCCCTCTGCAACTAGATCCTGGACTTCCTGACGGGCCGCCCCCAGGTGGTAAGGGTAGGCAACAACACATCTGCCACGCTGATCCTCAACACGGGGCCCCACAGGGGTGCGTGCTCAGTCCCCTCCTGTACTCCCTGTTCACCCACGACTGCGTGGCCACCCACGACTCCAACACCATCATTAAGTTTGCCGACGACGTGACGGTGGAAGGCCTGATCACCGACGATGATGAGACAGCCTATAGGGAGGAAGTCAGAGACTTGGCAGTGTGGTGCCAGGACAACAACCTCTCCCTCAACGTCAGAAAGACAATGGAGCTGATCGTGGACTACAGGAAACGAAGGGCCGAGCACACCCCCATATTACAAAGGTGCCTCTACGTATTCTCAAGGAAGGGGTTCGGTATGAAGTACACTCCCTTCTAGCATGTGCTTGTGGTACCACTTCAACGCTTACTATAAAAGCAGGTGATCAGCGGGCCTTATTTGGCAATGGTCTTGGTAATTGGAGTGTGGCAATATATTTTGCATGATGCTTCCTTGACTAGACAACTGACGTTACCCAAAATTCAAAAAACAGTGGAGCACATTTCCGCATATGACCAAATGTAACGTTTTTGCTTACCGTTTCATACACATCTATGTGCTTTAACAAAGAAAAAACATATAGGCTATGAGGATTTTACGTTTATATACATAGCTACATCCATTGTAACAAGAAATAGATGATAATGGTGGTGAATAGCAATGAATGATTAGTGGTGCAGTCTGCTAAGATAGTTGGCTCATAATTCAATGGTTGTGAGTTCAAATCCCACATGGGGCATATATATATGTTATTTTTTTCCTTCAAATCCTTAAATTATAATATTCATCCCGTGCCCACACATTTAAAATTCTGAAAAGTGAAAGCATACCTGGTAGTAGTTGTAGGTTTTTATACAGTATCCCCAAGCCCAATCTGTGAGTTAATCCCAACACAATACTGCAATAAATGCGAGTCCACATTACAAATAAACTTTTTTTTTTGCCACATGTGGGTTTCGAGTTTTACACCGCAAGTGACAATAGATGTTAGGAACTCGGTGCCTTACCACTGTGAGCTAACTGTCAAGAGCCGTCTATGCCTTACCACTGGGAGCTAACTGTCTAGAGCCGTCTATGCCTTACCACTGTGAGCTAACTGTCAAGAGCCATATATGCTCACGATGCATTTTATTATCAGAGCGCCAGGATAAAGTGACTAAGTGGGCAGTTGAAGTCGGCAAGGAGGGAAATATTTGTGGGGTTCTTGCATTGGAATTATATTTAATTCTGCTTACATCACGCTAAACACAAAGTTCAAAATGCAGAGACTCTTGAGATCACGAGTGCTTTTTGAAGTCTCTGTAGCCTTCGTAAGGACACAGATTCAGCAGGCTGAGGCAGGTAGAGGTGCAAATGAGTGTTGGGATTTATTTACACAGTGCTGGTGTTTTCAAAGATAACGGTAATATTTACAAGTGCATATATATATAAAGTTCTGTCTTCAAAATGTCAGCGTTCAAGAGAAAAAAGCCTCTCATCAGGCAAAACCTGTCTTAACCAATAAAGCACAGGGTCTACCAGGCCCAGAGACAGCCTCCCCTGGAGTTACCTAAAAGTGAACTAACTAGAACATCCGCAAACAGGCACTTGAATACATTTGGCCACACCTATTCTTGGCGCACACAGGCCAGGTACTGTATATCTATGCACGCTAAAGCGTGTGTTCAGACAACATTAAACGGACACGTACTCTCCAAGAGGAGTTACTACACGGAACCACCCAGTCAGGTTAGTCTCCTGAGTGGCGCAGTGGTCTAAGGCACTGCATCGCAGTGCTAGCTGTGCCACTAGAGATCCTGGTATTCACTAACTGTAAGTCGCTCTGGATAAGAGCGTCTGCTAAATGACTAAAATGTAAATGTTAACAGTGAAGAAAACATCTTTAAAAGCCATTATGATAATATAAGGCCATAACAATACCTAAATGTTCCGTGGGTCTACGAGATACTGTTGAATGGAGAGGAGATGTACAGTGCCAGTCAAAAGTTTGGACACACCTACTCATTCCAGGGTTTTTTCTTTATTGTTACTATTTTCTACAATGTAGAATAATAGTGAAGACATCAAAACAATGAAATAACACATATGGAATCATGTAGTAACCAAAAAAAGAGTTAAACAAATCCGAATATATTTGATATTCTTCAAAGTAGCCACCCTTTGCCTTGATGACAGCTTTGCACACTCTTGGCCCGGCCAAACTGAGCAATCGAGGGAGAAGGGCCTTGGTCAGGGAGGTGACCAAGAACCCGATGGTCAATCTGACAGAGCTCCAGAGTTCCTCTGTGGAGATGGGAGAAACTTCCAGAAGTATAACCATCACTGCAGCCCTCCACCAATCAGGCCTTTATGGTAGAGTGGCCAGATGGAAGCCACTCCTCAGTAAAAGGCACATGACAGACCGCTTGGAGTTTGCCAAAAGGCACCTAAAGACTCTCAGACCATGAGAAACAAGATTCTCTGGTCTGATGAAACCACGATTGAACTCCTTGGCCTGAATGCCAAGCGTCACATCTGGAGGAAACCTGGCACCATCCCTACGGTGAAGCATGGTAGTGGCAGCATCATGCTATGGGGGTGTTTTTCAGCGGCAGGGACTAGGAGACTAGTCAGGATCGAGGGAAAGAAGAACGGAGCAAAGTAAATAGAGATCCTTGATGAAAACCTGCTCCAGAGCACTCAGGACCTCAGACTGGGGCGAAGGTTCACCTTCCAACAGGACAACGACCCTAAGCACACAGCCAAGACAACGCAGTAATGGCTTCGGGACAAGTCTCGGAATGTCCTTGAGTGGCCCAGCCAGAGCACGGACTTGAACCTGATCCAACATCTCTGGAGAGATCTGAAAATAGCTGTGCAGCGACGCTCCCCATCCAACCTGACAGAGCTTGAGAGGATCTGCAGAGAAGAATGGAAGAAACTCCCCAAATACAGGTGTGCCAAGCTTGTAGCGTCATACCCAAGAAGACTCGAGGCTGTAATAGCTGCCAAAGGTGCTTTAAGAAAGTACTGAGTAAAGTGTCTGAATACTTATGTAAATGTGATATTTCCGGTTTTTAATACATTTGCAAACATTTCTCAAAACCTGTTTTTGATTTGTCATTATCGGGAATTCTGTGTAGATTGATGAGTAAAAAAACAATTTAATCAATTTTAGAATAAGGCTGTAACATAACAAAATGTGGAGAAAGTCAAGGGTTCTGAATACTTTCCGAATGCAATGTAGACACTATACACATCAGTACACAATACACACTATACACATCAGTACACAATACACACTATATACATCAGTACACTATACACATCAGTACACAATACACACTATACACATCAGTACACTATACACACTATACACATCAGTACACAATACACACTATACACATCAGTACACTATACACACTATACACATCAGTACACTATACACACTATACACATCAGTACACAATACACACTATACACATCAGTACACTATATACATAAGTATACAACACACACTATACACGTCAGTACACTATACACATCAGTACACTATATACACTATACACATCAGTACACTATATATATTATACACATCAGTACACTATACACATCAGTACACTATACACACTCTACACATAAGCACACTATATACACTATATGCATCAGTACACTAAATATAATATACTCATCAGTATACTAGATACACTATACTCATCAGTACACTATATACACTATACACATCAGTACACTATATACATCAGTATATTATATACACTATACACATCAGTACACTATATATATTATACACATCAGTACACTATACACATCAGTACACTATATACACTATACACATCAGTACACTATACACACTATACATATCAGTACACAATACACATCAGTATATTATATACACTATACACATCAGTACACTATATATATATTATACACATCAGTACACTATACACATCTGTACACTATACACATCAGTACACTATATACACTATACACATCAGTACACTATATACACTATACACATCAGTACACTATACACACTATACACATCAGTACACAATACACATCAGTATATTATATACACTATACACATCAGTACACTATATATATTATACACATCAGTACACTATACACATCAGTACACTATACACACTCTACACATAAGCACACTATATACACTATATGCATCAGTACACTAAATATAATATACTCATCAGTATACTAGATACACTATACACATCAGTACACTATATACACTATACACATCAGTACATTATGTACACTATGCACATCACTACACTATACACATCACTACATAATACACATCACTACACTATACACATCAGCACTATACACATAAGTACACTATATACACCAGTACACTATATACACTATACATATCAGTACACTATATACACTATACACATCAGTACATTATGTACATTATGCACATCACTACACAATACACATCAACACACTATACACATCAGTACACTATATACACTATGCACATCAGTACACTATATACACTATACACATCAGTACACTATATACACTATACACATCAGTACACTATACACACTATACACATCAGTACACAATACACATCAGTACTCTATACACATCAGTACACTACATACACTATAAACATCAGTTCAAAATACACACTATACACATCAGTACACTATACACATCAGTATATTATATACACTATACACATCAGTACACTATATATATTATACACATCAGTACACTATACACATCAGTACACTATACACACTCTACACATAAGCACACTATATACACTATATGCATCAGTACACTAAATATATTATACTCATCAGTATACTAGATACACTATACACATCAGTACACTATATACACTATACACATCAGTACATTATGTACACTATGCACATCACTACACTATACACATCACTACATAATACACATCACTACACTATACACATCAGCACACTATACACACTATACACATAAGTACACTATATACACCAGTACATTATATACACTATACACATCAGTACACTATATACACTATACACATCAGTACATTATGTACACTATACACATCAGTACACTATATACACTATACACATCAGTACACTATATACACTATACACATCAGTACACTATATACACTATACACATCAGTACACTATATACACTATACACATCAGTACACTATATATATTATACACATCAGTACACTATACACATCAGTACACTATACACACTCTACACATAAGCACACTATATACACTATATGCATCAGTACACTAAATATATTATACTCATCAGTATACTAGATACACTATACACATCAGTACACTATATACACTATACACATCAGTACATTATGTACACTATGCACATCACTACACTATACACATCACTACATAATACACATCACTACACTATACACATCAGCACACTATACACACTATACACATAAGTACACTATATACACCAGTACATTATATACACTATACACATCAGTACACTATATACACTATACACATCAGTACATTATGTACACTATACACATCAGTACACTATATACACTATACACATCAGTACACTATATACACTATACACATCAGTACACTATATACACTATACACATCAGTACACTATATACACTATACACATCAGTACACTATACACACTATACACATCAGTACACAATACACATCAATATATTATATACACTATACACATCAGTACACTATATATATTATACACATCAGTACACTATACACATCAGTACACTATACACACTCTACACATAAGCACACTATATACACTATATGCATCAGTACACTAAATATAATATACTCATCAGTATACTAGATACACTATACACATCAGTACACTATATACACTATATGCATCAGTACACTAAATATAATATACTCATCAGTATACTAGATACACTATACACATCAGTACACTATATACACTATACACATCAGTACATTATGTACACTATGCACATCACTACACTATACACATCACTACATAATACACATCACTACACTATACACATCAGCACACTATACACATAAGTACACTATATACACCAGTACACTATATACACTATACATATCAGTACACTATATACACTATACACATCAGTACATTATGTACATTATGCACATCACTACACAATACACATCAACACACTATACACATCAGTACACTATATACACTATGCACATCAGTACACTATATACACTATACACATCAGTACACTATATACACTATACACATCAGCACACTATACACATAAGTACACTATATACACCAGTACACTATATACACTATACATATCAGTACACTATATACACTATACACATCAGTACATTATGTACATTATGCACATCACTACACAATACACATCAACACACTATACACATCAGTACACTATATACACTATGCACATCAGTACACTATATACACTATACACATCAGTACACTATATACACTATACACATCAGTACACTATACACACTATACACATCAGTACACAATACACATCAGTACTCTATACACATCAGTACACTACATACACTATAAACATCAGTTCAAAATACACACTATACACATCAGTACACTATACACATCAGTATATTATATACACTATACACATCAGTACACTATATATATTATACACATCAGTACACTATACACATCAGTACACTATACACACTCTACACATAAGCACACTATATACACTATATGCATCAGTACACTAAATATATTACACTCATCAGTATACTAGATACACTATACACATCAGTACACTATATACACTATACACATCAGTACATTATGTACACTATGCACATCACTACACTATACACATCACTACATAATACACATCACTACACTATACACATCAGCACACTATACACACTATACACATAAGTACACTATATACACCAGTACATTATATACACTATACACCTCAGTACACTATATACACTATACACATCAGTACATTATGTACACTATACACATCAGTACACTATATACACTATACACATCAGTACACTATATACACTATACACATCAGTACACTATATACACTATACACATCAGTACACTATATACACTATACACATCAGTACACTATATATATTATACACATCAGTACACTATACACATCAGTACACTATACACACTCTACACATAAGCACACTATATACACTATATGCATCAGTACACTAAATATATTATACTCATCAGTATACTAGATACACTATACACATCAGTACACTATATACACTATACACATCAGTACATTATGTACACTATGCACATCACTACACTATACACATCACTACATAATACACATCACTACACTATACACATCAGCACACTATACACACTATACACATAAGTACACTATATACACCAGTACATTATATACACTATACACATCAGTACACTATATACACTATACACATCAGTACATTATGTACACTATACACATCAGTACACTATATACACTATACACATCAGTACACTATATACACTATACACATCAGTACACTATATACACTATACACATCAGTACACTATATACACTATACACATCAGTACACTATACACACTATACACATCAGTACACAATACACATCAGTATATTATATACACTATACACATCAGTACACTATATATATTATACACATCAGTACACTATACACATCAGTACACTATACACACTCTACACATAAGCACACTATATACACTATATGCATCAGTACACTAAATATAATATACTCATCAGTATACTAGATACACTATACACATCAGTACACTATATACACTATATGCATCAGTACACTAAATATAATATACTCATCAGTATACTAGATACACTATACACATCAGTACACTATATACACTATACACATCAGTACATTATGTACACTATGCACATCATTACACTATACACATCACTACATAATACACATCACTACACTATACACATCAGCACACTATACACATAAGTACACTATATACACCAGTACACTATATACACTATACATATCAGTACACTATATACACTATACACATCAGTACATTATGTACATTATGCACATCACTACACAATACACATCAACACACTATACACATCAGTACACTATATACACTATACACATCAGTACACTATATACACTATACACATCAGTACACTATATACACTATACACATCAGTACACTATACACACTATACACATCAGTACACAATACACATCAGTACTCTATACACATCAGTACACTACATACACTATAAACATCAGTTCAAAATACACACTATACACTCAGTACACTATACACATCAGTATATTATATACACTATACACATCAGTACACTATATATATTATACACATCAGTACACTATACACATCAGTACACTATACACACTCTACACATAAGCACACTATATACACTATATGCATCAGTACACTAAATATATTATACTCATCAGTATACTAGATACACTATACACATCAGTACACTATATACACTATACACATCAGTACATTATGTACACTATGCACATCACTACACTATACACATCACTACATAATACACATCACTACACTATACACATCAGCACACTATACACACTATACACATAAGTACACTATATACACCAGTACATTATATACACTATACACATCAGTACACTATATACACTATACACATCAGTACATTATGTACACTATACACATCAGTACACTATATACACTATACACATCAGTACACTATATACACTATACACATCAGTACACTATATACACTATACACATCAGTACACTATATACACTATACACATCAGTACACTATATATATTATACACATCAGTACACTATACACATCAGTACACTATACACACTCTACACATAAGCACACTATATACACTATATGCATCAGTACACTAAATATATTATACTCATCAGTATACTAGATACACTATACACATCAAGTACACTATATACACTATACACATCAGTACATTATGTACACTATGCACATCACTACACTATACACATCACTACATAATACACATCACTACACTATACACATCAGCACACTATACACACTATACACATAAGTACACTATATACACAGTACATTATATACACTATACACATCAGTACACTATATACACTATACACATCAGTACATTATGTACACTATACACATCAGTACACTATATACACTATACACATCAGTACACTATATACACTATACACATCAGTACACTATATACACTATACACATCAGTACACTATATACACTATACACATCAGTACACTATACACACTATACACATCAGTACACAATACACATCAGTATATTATATACACTATACACATCAGTACACTATATATATTATACACATCAGTACACTATACACATCAGTACACTATACACACTCTACACATAAGCACACTATATACACTATATGCATCAGTACACTAAATATAATATACTCATCAGTATACTAGATACACTATACACATCAGTACACTATATACACTATATGCATCAGTACACTAAATATAATATACTCATCAGTATACTAGATACACTATACACATCAGTACACTATATACACTATACACATCAGTACATTATGTACACTATGCACATCACTACACTATACACATCACTACATAATACACACTATACACATCAGTACACAATACACATCAGTATATTATATACACTATACACATCAGTACATTATGTACACTATGCACATCACTACACTATACACATCACTACATAATACACACTATACACATCAGTACACAATACACATCAGTATATTATATACACTATACACATCAGTACACTATATATATTATACACATCACTACACTATACACATCAGTACACTATACACACTATACACATCAGTACACAATACACATCAGTATATTATATACACTATACACATCAGTACACTATATATATTATACACATCAGTACACTATACACATCAGTACACTATACACACAAGCACACTATATACACTATATGCATCAGTACACTAAATATAATATACTCATCAGTATACTAGATACACTATACACATCAGTACACTATATACACTATACACATCAGTACATTATGTACACTATGCACATCACTACACTATACACATCAGCACACTATACACATAAGTACACTATATACACCAGTACACTATATACACTATACATATCAGTACACTATATACACTATACACATCAGTACATTATGTACATTATGCACATCACTACACAATACACATCAACACACTATACACATCAGTACACTATATACACTATGCACATCAGTACACTATATACACTATACACATCAGTACACTATATACACTATACACATCAGTACACTATACACACTATACACATCAGTACACAATACACATCAGTACTCTATACACATCAGTACACTACATACACTATAAACATCAGTTCAAAATACACACTATACACATCAGTACACTATACACATCAGTATATTATATACACTATACACATCAGTACACTATATATATTATACACATCAGTACACTATACACATCAGTACACTATACACACTCTACACATAAGCACACTATATACACTATATGCATCAGTACACTAAATATATTATACTCATCAGTATACTAGATACACTATACACATCAGTACACTATATACACTATACACATCAGTACATTATGTACACTATGCACATCACTACACTATACACATCACTACATAATACACATCACTACACTATACACATCAGCACACTATACACACTATACACATAAGTACACTATATACACCAGTACATTATATACACTATACACATCAGTACACTATATACACTATACACATCAGTACATTATGTACATTATGCACATCACTACACAATACACATCAACACACTATACACATCAGTACACTATATACACTATACACATCAGTACACTAAATACACTACACATCAGTACACTATACACATTGGTACACTATGCACATCAGTACATTATATACACTATACACATCAATACACTAGATACACTATACACATCAGTACACTATACAATTCAGTACATTATATATACTGTACACATCAGTACACTATACACACTATACACACCAGTACACTATGTACACTATACACATCAGTACACTATGTACACTATACACATCAGTACACTATGTGCACTATACACATCAGTACACTATGTACACTATACACATCAGTACACTATATCAGCACCTCAATTGTTGTGAAGAAGGCGTCAGGGCGCCCAAGAAAGTCCAGCAAGCGCCAGGACTGTCTCCTAAAATTGATTCAGCTGCGGGATCGGGGCACCACCAGTGCAGAGCTTGCTCAGGAATGGCAGCAGGCAGGTGTGAGTGCATCTGCATGCACAGTGAGGCAAAGACTTTTGGAGGATGGCCTGGTGTCAAGAAGGGCAGCGAGGAAGCCACTTCTCTCCAGGAAAAACATCAGGGATAGACTGATATTCTGCAAAAGGTACAGGGATTGGACTGCTGAGAACTGGGGTAAAGTCCTTTTCTCTGATGAATCCCCTTTCCGATTGTTTGGGGCATCCGGAAAAAAGCTTGTCCGGAGAAGACAAGGTGAGCGCTACCATCAGTCCTGTGTCATGCCAACAATAAAGCATCCTGAGACCATTCATGTGTGGGGTTGCTTCTCAGCCAAGGGAGTGGGCTCACTCACAATTTTGCCTAAGAACACAGCCATGAATAAAGAATGGTACCAACACATCCTCCGAGAGCAACTTCTCCCAACCATCCAAGAACAGTTTGGTGATGACCAATGCCTTTTCCAGCATGATGGAGCACCTTGCCATAAGGCAAAAGTGATAACTAAGTGGCTCGGGAACAAAACATCAACATTTTGGGTCCATGGCCAGGAAACTCCCCAGACCTTAATCCCATTGAGAACTTGTGGTCGATCCTCAAGAGGCGGGTGGACAAACAAAACCCCACAAATTCTGACAAACTCCAAGCATTGATTATGCAAGAATGGGCTGCCATCAGTCAGGATGTGGCCCAGAAGTTAATTGACAGCATGCCAGGGCGGATTGCAGAGTGTCACGCTCTGGCTCCGGGACTTTGTATGTTGAGCCAGGATGTGTTCGTTTTGTTGTGTTTTGGTTGGTTGTCTTTGGGTGTGTTGTCTTGGTTGTTCGTGTGACTCCCAATCAGTGGTAACGAGTGTCAGCTGTCGGCTCGTTATCTCTGATTGGGAGCCATATTTAAACTGTGTGTTTTCACCTTGGGGTTGTGGGTTTTTGTTCCATGTTCTGTCAGTGTCACAGAGGACTTCACGTATCGTCATTTGTTTTGTTGTTTCGTGGTTGCTTTAATTTAATAAAGTCAACATGTTCGCTCAACACGCTGCGCCTTGGTCCGCTTCCTTAGACGATCGTGACAGAAAAACCCACCACAAAAGGACCAAGCAGCGTATACAGGAACACCCGCAGGAGAGAACGCTGGTGGATGTCCTCCTCGGCTGGGGACATATTACGCAGGAGGAGGCCGTCCGGTACCGGAGGGCGATGAAGGGGGAGACCCAGGATGGAGAGGAGCAACGGCGTCAGCAGGGCCATAGTCGGATGGAAGAGAGGCAACCCCAAAGAAATTTTGGGGGGCACATGGCTAGGCGGCTGGGCAGCAGGCGGCTGCTACAGGACGTTTTGGAGAGGTGGTCACCGGGTGTTGGGAGGCAGAAGGCAGGTTGGCGAGGCCTGGAGGTAGAGCGGAACCAACTTCCCGTACTCAGGCATGGCAGCATGAGACGGGGCAGGTTCCGCGGTATGCGGAGCAGCGTACTGTGCCACGCAGTGGTCCGGGCACAGTCCTGTACGTCCTGTGCAAGCACCCCGCACGTGTCGTGCGAAGGGGGATGCAGCCAGGACGGAGTGTGCCGGCTCTATGCTCCGAGGTCTCCAGTGCCTCTCCGCGGTCCCGGATATCCTGCTCCCGTATCGCGTGCTGTCATGTCGGTACGGGTTCACAGCCCTGTACGTCCTGTGCGGATGCCTCACGCAGAGTGTGTGAAGGTAGGCATCCAGCCAGGACGGGTGGTGGCCGCTCTTCGCTCCAGGTCTCCTATCCGTCTCCACAGTCCGGTGAGGCCTGTCCCAGCTCCACGCACTAAACCTACGGTGTGCGTTGCCAGCCCAGCCCGGCCTGTCCCTGCTCTACGCACAAAGCCTACGGTGTGCGTCGCCAGCCCAGCCCGGCCTGTTCCTGCTCCACGCACAGAACCTACGGTGTGCGTCGCCAGCCCGACCCGGCCTGTTCCTGCTACTCGCACCAAGCCAAGGGTGCGAGTCGTCAGCCTGGTTCAGCTCGTCCCTGCTACTCGCACCAAGCCAAGGGTGCGAGTCGTCAGCCTGGTCCAGCCCGTTCCTGCTACTCGCACCAAACCAGGGGTACGAGTCGTCGGCCTGGTCCAGCCCGTTCCTGCTACTCGCACCAAGCCAAGGGTGCGAGTCGTCAGCCTGGTTCAGCTCGTCCCTGCTACTCGCACCAAGCCAAGGGTGCGAGCCGTCAGCCTGATCCAGCCCATTCCTGCTACTCGCACCAAGCCAGGGATGCGAGTCTTCAGCCTGGTGAGGCCTGTTCGGCTCCACGCACCAGGCAAAGGGGTGCGTATCGTCTGCCAGGTCCGGTCCATTTCCTACCTCACGCGCCAAGCCAGGGGGTGCGCGTCGGAGGTCCTGATCCAGCAAGCGGGGTCAGATCGGACCGGGGGCACTACGGGGGAGTGAAGTGGGGTGGTGGTCAAGCCCGAGCCGGAGCCGCCTCCGAGGAGCAACACCCACCCAGCCCTCCCTGTTTGGGGTTTTTGAGGCGCGTCGCAGTCCGCGCCTTTAGGGGGTACTGTCACGCTCTGGCTCCGGGACTTTGTATGTTGAGCCAGGGTGTGTTCGTTTTGTTGTGTTTTGGTTGGTTGTCTTTGGGTGTGTTGTCTTGGTTGTTCGTGTGACTCCCAATCAGTGGTAACGAGTGTCAGCTGTCGGCTCGTTATCTCTGATTGGGAGCCATATTTAAACTGTGTGTTTTCACCTTGGGGTTGTGGGTTTTTGTTCCATGTTCTGTCAGTGTCACAGAGGACTTCACGTATCGTCATTTGTTTTGTTGTTTCGTGGTTGCTTTAATTTAATAAAGTCAACATGTTCGCTCAACACGCTGCGCCTTGGTCCGCTTCCTTAGACGATCGTGACACAGAGGTCTTGAAAAAGAAGGGTCTGCAAATATTGACTCTTTGCATAAACTTAATGTAATTGTCAATAAAAGCCTTTGACACTTATGGAATGCTTGTAATTATACTTCAGTATACCATAGTAACATCTGACAAAAATATCTCATAACACTGAAGCAGCGAACTTTGTGAAGACCAATATTTGTGTCATTCTCAAAACTTTTGATCAGTGCCTTCGGAAAGTATTCAGACCTCTTGACTTTTTCCACATTTTGTTAGGTTACAGCCTTATTCTAAAATTTGATTAAATTGTTTTTTCCTCTCATCAATCTACAAACAATACCCGATAATGACAAAGCAAACACAGGTTTTTAGAAATGTTTGCAAAACTGAAATATAACATTTACATAATTATTCAGACCCTTTACTCATTACTTTGTTGAAGCACCTTTGGCAGCGATTACAGCCTTGAGTGTTCTTGGGTATGACGCTACAAGCTTGGCACACCTGTATTTGGGGAGTTTCTCCCATTCTTCTCTGCAGATCCTCTCAGGCTCTGTCAGGTTGGATGGGGAGCGTTGCTGCACAGCTATTTTCAGGTCTCTCCAGAGATGTTCGATCGGGTTCAAGTCCGGCTCTGGCTGGGCAACTCAAGGACATTCAGAGACTTGTCCCGAAGCCACTCCTGCATTGTCTTGGCTGTGTGCTTAGGGTCGTTGTTCTGTTGGAAGGTGAACCTTCGCCCCAGTCTGAGGTCCTGAGCGCTCTGGAGCAGGTTTTCATCAAGGATCTGTCTGTATTTTGCTCCGTTCATCTTTCCCTCGATCCTGACTAGTCTCCAAGTCCCTGCCACTGAAAAAACATCCCCACAGCATGATGCTGCCACCACCATGCTTCACCGTAGGGATGGTGCCAGGTTTCCTCCAAACATGACACTTGGCATTCAGGCCAAAGAGTTCAATCTTGCTTTCATCAGACGAGAGAGCCTTGTTTCTCATGGTCTGAGAATCTTTAGGTGCCTTTTGGTAAACTCCAAGCAGGCTGTCATGTGCCTTTTACTGAGGAGTGGCTTCAGTCTGGCCGCTCTACCATAAAGGCCTGATTGGTGGAGTGCTGCAGAGATGTTGTCCTTCTGGAAGGTTCTCCCATCTCCACAGAGGAACTCTAGAGCTATGTCAGAGTGACCATCGGGTTCTTGGTCACCTCCCTGATCAAGGCCCTTCTCGCCCGATTGCTCAGTTTGGCCGGGCGGCCAGCTCTAGGAAGATTCTTGGTGGTTCCAAACTTCTTCAATTTAAGAATGATGGAGTCCACTGTGTTCTTGGGGACCTTCAATGCTGCAGAAATGTTTTGGTACCCTTCCCCAGATCTGTGCCTCTACACAATCCTGTCTCTGAGCTCTACGGACAATTCCTTCGACCTCATGGCTTGGTTTTTGCTCTGACATGCACTGTCAACTGTGGGACCTTATATAGACGGGTGTGTGCCTTTCCAAATCATGTCCAATTCATTGAATTTAGCACAGGTGGATTCCAATCAAGTTGATCAATCAGGATGATCAATGGAAACAGGATGCACCTGACCTCAATTACTTGTCTCATAGCAAAGGGTCTGAATACTTATGTAAATAAGGTATTTCCGTTTTTTATATTTTTTAACTTTGCAGGAATTTCTAAAAACCTGTTTTCGCTTTGTCATTATGGGGTATTGTGTGTAGATTGCTGAGGATTTGTATTTATTGAATCCATTTTAAAGAATAAGGCTGTAACGTAACAAAATGTGGAAAAAGTCAAGGGGTCTGAAAACTTTCCCAGGGCACTGTAAACATCAGTACACTATATACACTATACACATCTGTATACTATATACACTGTACACATCTGTACACTATGCACACTATACACATCTGTACACTATATACATAAGTACACTATATACACTATACACATCAGTACACTCTACACATCAGTACACTATACACATCTGTACACTATATACACTATACACATTAGTACACCATATACATAATTACACTATGCACACTATACACATCTTTACACTATATACATAAGTACACTATATACACTATAGACATCAGTACACTATACACATCAGTACACTATATACAATATACACATCAGTACACTATATACACTATACACATCAGTACACTATATACATAAGTACACTATATACACTATACACATCAGTACACTATGCACACTATACACATATGTACACTATATACATAAGTACACTATACACATCAGTACACTATATACACTATACACTATACACATCAGTACACTATATACAATATACACATCAGTACACTATATACACTATACACATCTGTACACTATATACATAAGTACACTATATACACTATACACATCAGTACACTATGCACACTATACACATCTGTACACTATATACATAAGTACACTATATACACTATACACATCAGTACACTATATACACTATACACATTAGTACACTACACACATCAGTACACTATATACAATATACACATCTGTACACTATATACATAAGTACACTATATACACTATACACATTAGTACACTACACACATCAGTACACTATATACAATATACACATCAGTACACTATATACACTATACACATCTGTACACTATATACATAAGTACACTATATACATCAGTACACTATGCACACTATACACATCTGTACACTATACACATCAGTACACTATATACAATATACACATCAGTACACTATATACACTATACACATCAGTACACTATATACATAAGTACACTATATACACTATACACATCAGTACACTATGCACACTATACACATATGTACACTATATACATAAGTACACTATACACATCAGTACACTATATACACTATACACTATACACATCAGTACACTATATACAATATACACATCAGTACACTATATACACTATACACATCTGTACACTATATACATAAGTACACTATATACACTATACACATCAGTACACTATGCACACTATACACATCTGTACACTATATACATAAGTACACTATATACACTATACACATCAGTACACTATATACACTATACACATTAGTACACTACACACATCAGTACACTATATACAATATACACATCTGTACACTATATACATAAGTACACTATATACACTATACACATCAGTACACTATATACACTATACACATTAGTACACTACACACATCAGTACACTATATACAATATACACATCAGTACACTATATACACTATACACATCTGTACACTATATACATAAGTACACTATATACATCAGTACACTATGCACACTATACACATCTGTACACTATACACATCAGTACACTATATACAATATACACATCAGTACACTATATAAACTATACACATTAGTACACCATATACATCAGTACACTATATACACTATACACATCAGTACACTGTACACATGAGTACACTATATACTCTACACACATCAGTACACTATATACACTATACACATTAGTACACCATATACATCAGTACACTATATATACTATACACATCAGTACACTATATACACTATACACATCAGTACACTGTCAACTACAATAGATAGACAGAGGTCGTGCACCTTTCCACTCTGACTCACGTCCAACTCTCACTGATTTTCCTCACAGATAAACAGATAATCCCCTCAAACTCAACTCTGGACCTCGAAACCAGTTCCACTGCATTTTTTCATTGTTCCCCTCTAATCAGGGACTGATTTAGACCTGGGACACCAGGTGGGTGCAAATTCATTATCAGGTAAAACAGAAAACCAGCAGGCTCCGGAACTCGTAGGGTAAGATTTGAATACCCCTGAGATAAACCATTGGTCTTTAGCACAATATTTACCCTGCAATACCATTCAATGCATTTAGATGCTATTGTCATTTAGGGCCTTGTAAGTGTGGCTGTCCATTCATCTACCTTTGTGGAATATATATCAGGGTTGCATGATGCAAAGTATCATCCGAGGACAACAGAGGAATTGTGGTCAGTTATAGGGGTGCAAAAAAAAAATCCCAGTATACCTGGCCAGAGGATTCTGCCGTTCCTGTATATTCCCTTGTGATTCCAGGACTCTTCCAACTGGGATTTCTGGAAAACCTGGGAATATTGGGAAAAGTTACCGCAATTTTGCACCCCAGTCAGTCAGCACCCAATACCTATCAGGGTACTAATTTGAATGACCCTCTGTAGCCCAGATACTTTGACCTCTGTCCTTAGTCCAGGACTGTGTCAGCAATCAATGAAGTATGGAATGTGTTGCAACGTGTTGGTGGTTGTTTGAGAGGATATGTATTTTACTTGAAGACTGCGGACTCAGCACTTAATAGATATAACAGTTTACTGGTGACACAGGATCTGCAGGCAATGGATAACAGAGATGTTTCTGAAGAAAATAAGAACGCGTAGATACCAGTCAATGCAGTTGCTGGGAACTAGGATGGGCTGGCAGTATTCTTGGAAATTGCGTTTTTTCTTCACATGTTTTTTGGCTTAATCTACAGAGTTTCACCAACACAAAAACGTTGGGCCACGTTCAAGCTGATGTTTAATATACCAGGTAACACGACTAGCGCAGTCAATGACGTGGCACGCAACCGTTGGTTGATCTAATGCAACATCTGCAATGTAGTCGGCCTGGAAACAGTACCTTCCAAGTCTGTTTCCATGTGAAGGCGTTTTTACACTGAACAAAAATATAAACGCAACATGTAAAGTGTTGGTCCCATGTTTCATGAGCTGGAATAAAATGTTGTGCACAAATTTGTTTACATCCCTGTTAGTGAGAATTTCTCCTTTGCCAAGATAATATGGCATTGTGTGGGCGAGCGGTTTGCTGATGTCAATGTTGTGAACAGAGTGCCCCATGTTGGCGATGGGGTAGTGGTATGGGCAGGCATCAGCTACGGACAACGAACACAATTGCATTTTATCGATAGCAATTTGAATGCACAGAGATACCGTGACGAGATCCTGAGGCCCATTGTCGTGCCATTCATCCGCCGCCATCACCTCATGTTTCAGCATGGTAATGCACTGCCCCATGTCGCAAGGATATGTACACAATTCATGGAAGCTAAAAATGTCCCAGTTCTTCCATGGCCTGCATACTCACCAGACATGTCACCCATTGAGCATGTTTGGGATGCTCTGGATCGACGTGTACGACAGCGTGTTCCGGTTCCTGCCAATATCCAGCAACTTCACACAGCCATTGAAGAGTGGGACAACATTCCATAGGCCACAATCAACAGCCTGACCAACTCTATGCGAAGGAGATGTCGCGCTGCATGAGGCAAATGGTGGTCACACCAGATACTGACTGGTTTTCTGATCCACGCCCCTACCCTTTTATTTATTAAGTTATCTGTGACCAACAGATGCATATCTGTATTCCCAGTCGTGTGAAATCCATAGATTAGGGCCTAATGAATTTATTTGAATTAACTGATTTCCTTATATGATCTGTAATTCAGTAAAACCTTTGAAATAGTTGCATGTTGCGTTTTATAATTTTTTTCAGTGTAGTATACAGATCAAAATCCCAATGCAAAGTTAAACCGATCAGAATGCTAAGTGATGCCGGAAAATGCTTTTTACGGGGTGTGACTTAATATGGAGGCCAGACAACCTAGTCCCAATAATGTAAACGCCAACTGAAATAAACCAAATCATTTCAATTACATTTTCTGCCAACTTCCAAGCAAAAAACGTTACGAATGTATTGTTACAAATCAACTTGCAAGGTTGCTAGCCAACTGGCCTGCCAACGTTAGCCCTACCACCCTGCTAACGTTACCTTAGCACTACATGAGTCAGCCAGTTGCTATCAACACCTAGCTTACAGCAACATTAAAGTAAACCAACGTTTTGGAAATGCATAACGGCATCTAACCAGTTATAAAAGTATGTTAGCTATATGCAGTTATCTTAGCCAGCAAGCTAGCCAGCTAATGTTAGTTATTTAGCCAGCTAGCTAGAAACAGGAAATGGCCTTCCCCAAACTGTTGCCACAAATTTGGAAGCACAGAATCGTCTAGAATGTCATTGTATGCTGTAGCGTTAAGATTTCCCTTCTCTGGAACTAAGGGGCCTAGCCCGAACCATGAAAAAACAGCCCCAGACCATTGCTCCTCCTCCACCAAACTTTACAGTTGGCGCTATGCATTCGGGCATGTAGCGTTCTCCTGGCATCCGCCAAACCCAGATTTGTCCGTCAGACTGCAAGATGGTGAAGCGTGATTCATCACTCCAGAGAATGCGTTTCCACTGCTCCAGAGTCCAATGGTGGTGAGCTTTACACCACTCCAGCCGATGCTTGGCTTGCGCATAGTGATCTTAGGCTTGTGTGCAGCTACTCGGCCATGGAAACCCATTTCATGAAGCTCCCGACGAACAGTTCTTGTGACGACGTTGCTTCCAGAGGCAGTTTGGAACTCGGTAATGAGTGTTGCAACTGAGGACATATTATTTTTATGCGCTACGCGCTTCAGCACACAGTGGTCCCGTTCTGTGAGCTTGTGTAGCCTACCACTTTGCGGCTGAGCCGTTGTTGCTCCTAGACATTTCCGCTTCACAATAACAGCACTTGCAGTTGACCGGGGCAGCTCTAGTAGGCAAGAAATGTGACGATCTGACTTGTTGGAAAGGTGGCATCCTGTGACGGTGCCACGTTGAAAGTCACTGAGCTCTTCAGTAAGGCCATTTTACTGCCAATGTTTGTCTATGGAGATTGCATGGCTGTGTGCTTGATTTTATACACCTGTCAGCAACGGGTCTGGCTGAAATAGCCAAATCCACTAATTTGAAGTGGTGTCCACATACTTTTGTATATATAGTGTAGATTCCAGATGTCAGTCAGCTAGCACGGTAGCACTAAGCCAAGGTGGAAAAAGTTACTCCCGTAGCGTACTTCACAGAGAACATGCCGAAAAGTTGACAAAACTAAAAGGAGAACAGACAAGGTTCTACACAATAAGAGCCCACGGCAACAATGCACCAGAGCCTGCCGTGCTAACTGGTTCCCACTAGATAACACAGCCACAAAGACTGTGAAGAGCATGAGGATGCTGCCTGGCCACATGCGCCCCATCTGTTCCTTGTTTACATCACACTTCCTCATGATTGGTGGATTGTAGCTCACCACCGCCAACACTTGGTCTGGAATGTAATTACATGCTAGCATGGCTTGTGGCTAACGTTAGCCAGATTGAGCTAGCATACAAACTCGGTAACACAGAGTAGATTCTCCATATGAAGTTGAGAAATAGTGCATTGTGGGTAGTTTAGAAGATATCCGGAAATAACATAAGAAATGTGTAATAACCCAAAGACATAACTATGTTTGTAGTTATAGGTAACCAGATCGTGACTACAACTAAGTTACTAAGTTTTTGAACACACTGTGTTGTTACTTTGGTGAGTAAAAACTCTTGCTCCCTACCCTTTAACACACCTGAGATACTCAGAACATTGACTGTTTATTTGTTAACACCTCTGAAATACTCCGCCCAGTGACTCTGTCTGCACTAACCAATTGGAGTTAGTAGCCTGTTCTTTATCCATCACTGAACCAATTACCAACCGGGGCAAAATAAATGAATAAGTAGCCACGGTTGATTACTTTATAACTATTCTTTAACATATGAAGACATTGCAGTGTTTCAATGGTGTCAGTAGTGGTGAGGTAAAATGACTGCAAGGTGAGCCACTACTTTTAGAGTGTTGTACTGATCATACATTTAAAATAGGACTAATTCAATTGAAATGAAGAGGCACTTTGTAACACAGTAAAACAAAGCACGTCTTTCGTATACAATATATACCAGTACAGTAAACAGTACATTATATAATTTCATACAGAAATTTTTTCTCACCTTCTCATCAAGCGTTTAGCTGAGATTTATTGTTATGATTATGATCAGAATGCTTTGTGGGTAAGCATATAGATGTGATGGTTTACAGTTCTTTTAAAGTGTTGCATTGTTACGGTTTACTTTGAAAGTGTTGCAATGTTGGTCTAAGGCACTGCATCGCAGTGTTGCGGCGTCACTACAGCCTGGGGTTGGATCCCAGGCTGTGTCACAACCGGCCGTGACCGGGAGTCCCATAGGGTGGTGCACAATTGGCCCAGCGTCGTCCGGGTTAGGGGAGGGTTTGGCTGGGGGCGCTTTACTTGGCTCATCACGCTCTAGCGACTCCTTGTGTCAGACCGGATGCCTGCAGGCTGACTTCGGTAATCAATTGAACAGTGTTTCATTTACATTTACATTTTAGTCATTTAGCAGACGCTCTTATCCAGAGCGACTTACAGTAATCATGAAATTGGGGAGAAAAAAGGGGTAAAAATGACAAAATAAAAAGAAGAAAGTGTTGCATTGTAATGGTTTACTTTGAAAGTGTTGTATTGTTACGGTTTACTTTGAAAGTGTTGCAATGTTATGGTTTACTTTTTGAAAGTGTTGCAATGTTATGGTTTACTTTGAAAGTGTTGCAATTTTAAGGTTTACTTGGAAAGTGTTGCATTGTTAAGGTTTACTTTGAAAGTGTTGCAATGTAACGGTTTACTTTGAAAGTGTTGCAATGTTACGGTTTACTTTGAAAGTGTTGCATTGTTATGGTTTACTCATGAAAGTGTTGCAATGTTACGGTTTACTTTGAAAGTGTTGCAATGTTATGGTTTACTTTGAAAGTGTTGCAATGTTACGGTTTACTTTAAAAGTGTTGCATTGTTATGGTTTACTTTGAAAGTGTTGCAATGTTACGGTTCACTTTGAAAGTGTTGCATTGTTGTGGTTTGTTTGCAGCGAGCCCAAGGCTGCCAAGCTTAACCTGTTCAGGAGGAATAACGCCTGTATGAAGACTAAGGAGGAGGAAGAGAAGGAGATCCAATATGAGGACCCTCCGGATGGTGGCTGGGGCTGGATGATTGTACTTCACTGCTTCCTGGTACGGCTTCTTCTTTCCTCCTCTTTGGGTTTTTGGAGGTTTACGAAATGTTTATCTATTGGACATGTTTCTAGCATTTCTTGAAATAATTGTTGATATGTTATACAATTACACAGGGTTGGGGTCAATTCCATGTCAATTTGGAAAGTAAACCAAATTCCAATTCCAGCATTGAAGTGAATTGGAATTGGAATTGTAGTGTACTTCCTGAATTGACTGGAATTTAAAAGGAATTGACCCCAACCGTGCATGGTTGTGGTGTGGCAGACCATGTGCTCACATGTTGGTTTGTGTGTGTGTGTGTGTTTGTGCCTGCCTGTCTGCCTGTCTGCATCCCTCCCTCCGTCTGTCTGTGCCTCCAGGTGAACGTGCTGGTGATGGGGACCCTAAAGAGCTTTGGGATCTTCTTCGTGGCGTTCCAGGATGAGTTCGGAGGGTCAGCAGAGAGTATCAGCTGGATCGGCTCCATCATGTCTAGCCTGCGGCTCTCTGGAGGTCAGAGTTCACATGACAGGAAAACATTCAGAATTCTACTGTATGTGTGTGTGCACGTGTGTGTTTGTGGGGAAGTCAGATTTGTTTGTGTGTGTGTGTGTGTGTGTGTGTGTCTCGCTCAAGGTCAGAGTTCACATGAAACCAAAGTCTGACCGCATCACTCGTCCCTCTGGGTCTGGGGTCTGGCTCTTGTGTTGCATCGCCTTAACCACTGACAACATCTGACGCCTAGTCTTTCTGGCTAAGAGCTTAGTGGACGGATGGATGGATGGATGAACAAATTATGGAACACATTTTCAAGTTTGTCTGTTTGTTCCTGTGTAGGTCCCCTGGCCTCTGTAGCGTGTGCGAAGCTGGGTAACAGAGTGACCTCTATAGCTGGGGCTGTGCTGGTCAGTGTTGGCTTCCTCATGAGTATCTTTGCCACCAGCGTGGTATTCCTCTATATCAGCATGGGGCTGATTGTAGGTAAGTTAACAAGTTAAAAGCTCAAACAGTTAAAAGAGGTTAAAGGTTAAAGTGCTATCCGTGCTACAAAGCAGAGTAGCCCTGGGTCCAAATACTTAATAGTTTACTTGAAAGTATTTGTCTTTAGGTATTTGATATACTAGAACTTAGTTGTTGTTTTTTTGTCTAGCATTTGTAATTTGGTGACAAATCACATGTTTTTAATGAAGACATCTGAATCATAAGTATATGATCATAAATATGTCATCTATCCCCTCTCAGGCCTTGGATTTGCGCTCCTGTACCAAGCCACCTCAGTTGTCACGGCAACATATTTCCGTAAGAGGTTAGCGACGGCATACTCCATCGGACGGTCTGGGATGGGCTTGACCTTCGCCCTCGCCCCCTTCACTCAGCTTCTGCTGGAGCAGTACGCATGGCAAGGTACACACACATACACACTACGTCTGTTGGGGTGTGGGAAGTATTTAATGATTCATCATTTAATTATGTGAAAATTATGCATATCTCTGTGTCTGTTACATAATATGCCATTTAGCAGACGCTTTTATCCAAAGCGACTTACAGTCATGTGCGCATAAATTTTTACGTATGGGTGGTCCCTGGGATCGAACCCACTACCCTGGCGTTACGAGCGCCGTGCTCTACCAGCTGAGCTACAGAGGACCATGTCTACTGTATCGAAATGCTATTCTAGATTGATGCTGTAAAGAGCCTGAAACACTTCTATGCTCCTCCCACAGGAGCTCTGCTGATCCTGGGAGGCTTGATGTTGAACCTGGTGGCCTCTGGGATGCTACTAAGACCCATCCACGTGAAGCCTGCACCACCCCCGTCCTCAACCTCATCTTCATCCATCCAAAAAAGCCCTCTGATAGGTCCAGAGAAGGAAAAGGACCGACCTCAGAATGGATCCACGGCGTTAACCAATGGCATCGCCAAATCAGACCCTTCCTCTTCCGCTCCTCCACCCCTCCACTGGGACACCACGACCCCAGAGAAGGCCACGACCCCTGGGCTGGGACAGAGCAACCACAGCCACCAGAACAGGCAGGTGAACGGGAACGTTAAGGAGGCGTCCCCCACCATGCCACTCACAAGCACCTCCAGTCCTGTGGAACAGAACGGTACCATTAGCATAAACGGTTCCGCCGTGGTTGGGTTCTCATCGCCGAACGGCACCACCACCGTGGACAACCCCATCCCACCGGCCGTGAACAAGAACAGAGTCCTGGACTTCTCCCTGTTGAAGAACCCCTTTTTCTGCATCTACACCTGGTCCCTGGTGTTCAGCCAGCTAGCATACTTCATCCCCTATTTCCACCTGTCTGCCCGGGCCAGGAACCTGGGCATCGACGCCATGGACGCTTCCTTCATCATCTCTGTGGCAGGTGAGTCTCACCTGGTCAAATCATAAATCAACCAACAGGCAGAATCTCGTGTACCACTTTGTTTTGAGAGTCTCACATAGGTGCTGAGTTTTAGTAGATGAGACAGGAATATTGTATTTTATTTGAACCAGACGCTAATTTGTCTAAAAAAAATCTATAAATCCAAATGAATACCATCAAGCAATCAATTGACAATCAGTCTGGAAAGCTACACACTTAGAAGAAAGGTTTGGTTTTCCCTTTAGGAGAACCCTTTTTGTTTCCAGGTAGAACTATTTTGGGTTCCATGTAGAACCCTCTGTGTAAAGGGTTCTAAACTGGAACCAAAAGGGTTCTACTTGGAACCAAAAAGGGTTATTCAAAGACTTCTCCTAGGGGGACAGTCGAAGAACCCTTTTAGGTTCTAGATAGCCCCTTTTTTTTTTTTTCAACGAGTGTAGTAATAGAATCACGTGCAGGGGGCTTCGACTATTCTTCTTTGAATGTAACCTACTGTAGCTTAAAATGTCTTGTCTTCAGACAACTGACTTTTCTTTGCAGTGCTGTTGGTAGGACAGATTTAGTTTTAGAAGTGATGAAAGAAGTCGTCAGCTAGTCTTAGCTAGGGTATGAATTATGTGTGAGTACTGTAGCAGCTCAGACTCCTGCAGTAGTCTTACGTAACGTAACGCATGGCCTTATATAAAACCTGAACTTTGGCCCAGTGGCCCGAGCCGTCGGGTTCAGCTCAGTAGTATTCCCATTGATGAGGCTGAGGCCACTCCGTATGAAAACCAGGGCATGCGTCCCAAATGGCACCCTATTCCCTAAATGCAAACCCTGGTGAAAAAAAGTAGTGCACTAAATAGGGAACAGTGTACCATTTAGGGCACACCCCCAGTATTAACATTTCTCTCGGCCAGACACCCCGCCTGCTTGTACACGCATGCATACTGTAGTTTAAAACCGGGTGGTGAAACGTGCTTCGTGAATTATCGAATTGCACACTGTTCCAGTGCCACGTTAGTAGGTGATATGGATCTTTGCTGTGCATTAGCAAATTATATACAGTTGTTGTCCTCCCATTGGCATACACTGTGTGGATGAGTCCCAAATAAATAATTGGTAATTTAGCAGACGCTCTTATCCAGAGCGACTTACAGGAGCAATTAGGGTTAAGTGCCTTGCTCAAGGGCACATCGACAGATTTTTCACCTAGTCGGCTCGGGGATTAGAACCAGCGACCTTTCGGTTACCGGCACAACGCTCTTAACCACTAAGCTACCTGCCGCCAAATGGCACCCTATTCCCTATACAGTGCACAACCCCTAATAGGGTTGTGATGAGTGTGATGGAAGGAGTCAGGCGCAGGAGGGTAATCACCGAATACAGAGTTTATTCCTTCTTTACACAAAATACGCTGGAATAGCGACAAACGAAACAGGCACAGGGGAAACTATCTACCCTGGCAATACACTGTAACGGTATCTCCATACAATACATAGGCACAGGGGAAATATCTACCCTGGCAACAAAATGGTACGAGTAGCTCCACCGAGCTACACTACTCTCACATACAAACAATCACCCAGAAGGACAAGGGGGGCAGAGGGAACACTTATACACAGACTAATGAGGGGATTAGAACCAGGTGTGTGTGATTGACAAGACAAGACAAATGTGATGATGATAATTGGGGCGCCGGTGACGACGAACGCCGAAGCCTGCCCGAACAAGGAGGGGAGGCAGCCTCGGAGGAAGTCATGACAAGGGTGCCATTTGGGATGCAGAATGTGTGTCTTTAGTGGAGTGGTGAATGTGTTACAGAGTTATGGAGGTCGGTAACCAGTTCTGCCAAATATATGTCTGTTGCCACAGTCCTTTGCTCTGTGTGTAGTCATGGAAGGAATGTAATGATACGAGATGTGTAGTGTGTTGTGACAGACGGTCAAATTGAGTAGCTAGCTACCTTAGTGCACATGCTTTGGTTCTGGGTTCTGAGATTAGGGGATGGGAGTGGTAGGATGGGAGTGGTAGGATGGGAGGTGGTAGGATGGTAGGTGGTAGGATGGTAGGTGGTAGGGTGGTAGGATGGTAGGTGGTAGGATGGTAGGTGGTAGGACGGGAGTGGTAGGATGGGAGTGATAGGATGGTAGGATGGTAGGATGGTAGGACGGGAGTGGTAGGACAGGAGTGGTAGGATGGGAGTGGTAGGATGGGAGTGGTAGGATGGTAGGTGGTAGGATGGTAGGTGGTAGGACAGGAGTGGTAGGATGGGAGTGGTAGGATGGTAGGTGGTAGGATGGGAGTGGTAGGATGGCAGGATGGTAGGTGGTAGGACAGGAGTGGTAGGATGGGAGTGGTAGGATGGTAGGTGGTAGGATGGTAGGTGGTAGGATGGTAGGTGGTAGGATGGGAGTGGTGCTTGTATTAATGTAAACGTGCTGGGTTGCAGTAGAGTTAGTTAATGCCGGCCAGACAAAGCCAACAGTGGGTATGGAGTCTCTGTCTCCATCTGGACCCCAGA